>NW_020447752.1:1857419-2077672 GCF_003343035.1 Apteryx rowi
CGAGGCGCCTCTCCCAGGCGCTCCGGCCAGGCTGCCCCGCTCCACCCAGGTCCTGGGGAGGGTGGAGGGAGCCCGTAAAAGGGTCCCTTAACTCGGGCCGGATTAGCAGAGCGAGGTTACGAGGGGAAACAAAACAAGTGAGCTCATTCCCCGGAGCCTGACGGTGCCCAGCRCGAGCCTCCAGCCCCCCCGGCCCCCCGCGGGACGGCAGGCGCGGACGGCTCCAGACGGGCTTGATGCAGGCTCCGGCTCACCGGCTGGCCCGGCTCTCACGTTATCTCCCCTTTCCTCCGGGCAGCGGGCTGGATGCTCCCGGCCTGCCCTTCGGAGGATGCCGGCACCGTGCCGCTGGGTCCCCGGCCCTCGAGGGGCAGGCGGGGGCTTGGGGAGGGGAGCGGAAAGCCACGCCACGCGAGAGGTGCGCTCTCCTGCCCCCCTCCCGGGAAGCAGGGGTTTCCCTTTTGAGGCCGGCACGACGCCCCGCGGAGCGGCCGCTCCGCCTGAGCCCAGCTCCCTTCCCTCACCTGGTTCGGATATTATTTCTGCTCCCTTATTGTTGAAAAAATAAGGCTCAAAATTAAAATGTAGGCTGTAAATTATAGTAATTACCCAGCAGTTCCCCCTGACAGGCCTTTTGTGTTTCATGTGCTGACACTCACTAAGCAAATCCTAGCAGTTTTCTCCTACATAGACAAGAAACGTTCAGCCAACTGTGGCAGAAAGCGCAGCGCCGGGAGGGGGGACTGCGGGAAGCCGGGGCGGCGATGGCGAATGGGCTTTATCCCGGGGGACGGCATTCAAAGTGTGCTAGGAAACACTTTGGCCAGGGAGCCAAGAAAGCCCCAAACCCGTCCACGAGTGCTCGGGTGACTCAGCCCTGGCTACGGGACGGGCTTCGGTCCTGGCCAGGAGCCAAACTCTGCAGCCGACCTGTATCAACGATGGGGCAAAATCCAGCACCCAGACCCACGGCCAAAAAGGCCAAAGCAAGGAGGCTGCGCGATCAGGACGCCTGGGAAAGGATCACATCCGACCGCAGCCTATTCCGGGGCAAACGTGGCCGATCCACGCCTCGGATGCTGCTTCGCTGTCGCAGCACCCACTCTGCCCCTGTGAAGTTTCCATCTACGGCCTCGCTGCAGCCATGAAGCTCAACGCAAGCTCAGGGCACACGCGTGGCTCCCTCCGAGCGGGCAGATGCCCGTGCCGTGCAGGCACCCGCGGCACCTCCACTGCCAAACCGGCAGGGCCAGGGAGAGGACAACATGCAGCGGACAGCACGGGCTGCAAACCAGCTTCTCCAGCCCACACTTCATTACCACCAGCAGGTTTTTACAGCAGTAAATATTTCAGGCTGACAAGGGAAAGGCTTCGGGAGGAGCCCAAGGGAGATGAAGGGAGGAACCCGCGGAGCAGGGGCTGAATCCAGGCTTCCCAAGGAGACAGTATCTCCTACCAGGCACCGGGCTGCAGCCAACTCCTTTTAAGAGCAAAGGCTGTCCTGCCAGGAAGAAGCGATGGAGGAAGAATGTGAAGACCCACGCAGATATACCTCCCCCCGCCGCCCAGCCAGCTGCTAGTTCAAAATAACAGTGCAAAACCAAATTAGGGTTGGAAGGGCGCACGCTTGTGCGCGTGTGTTTACACACCCGTTCAAGCTCCGAAATGATCTTGTGCAGCGAGACGCCACGCTAAAACGCAGCTACGGTCAAAAGGCACTGGGAGATAGCTGGTTTCTGCTGTGGGCTTTGGGGTCTATCGTTTGGTAGTGTGTTAAGCTGAAGAAATCAACATTAAACAAAAAACAGCAGTTTTTTTCGTTCTATGGACAGAATGAGACTGGGGAAAAAAATAGTTAGGTCAATCCGAAATTCAGCTTACTTTCTAAGCTGATTTTTGGCAGAACTGAAAATCAGCCCTCAAAAGAATACCTTCTGCATCCAAGAAAATATTTTACATCCACCCAAAATGAACTATTTAGAGGTTTTCATGGCTTATTTAACTCTTTGACATCAGCTTTTTACATGCTGAAATAAATATCAAAATGCTTCATGCGAGCAACACGCACGCTCCTGACCCGCCAGCCCCTCTCAGTCCTCTCCGTGCCAGAACTAGTCATTGCATTTGACACGATTTCACAAAGAGTTTCCGCCCCTTCCAAAAACACTATTTTCAGTTGTCCACTTAAGATGATTGAAAGTAAATAACACCATCTCCTTTGCCAGCCCTGCACGCTTAGGAGCTGCAAAACCCTGAGGGATCGCTTGCGTGCTTGCATACCACCACCTTCCTCGTGGACCACTGGACCAGTGGTGCCGGGCTGCCTGTACTAGACCCCTCTTTTCTTACCCCGTTGCACCAGCTCTGCCCGGTGCCTTCGGAGCAGATGATGTGCAGAACAGCCCTGCCCAGCTCCTTCAGCCCCGGCCTCGCGGAGGGAAGGCGAGAAGAGCAAGACTTGCTTCTGCCCCTGAAGCGAGCGGAGCAAAGCACGGGAGGAACTCAGGTGAGCAAGAAACTGCCATTTTCACGTGGCCTCTTTTCAAAGTACAAAACCACTTGTTAGGCTCGGGGAGGGGAAAACCCAGTGCCGTGACGAGAACAGATACCAGACTTTAAAGAGTAATGAAGGCCATGCAGAAAACTCCTGGTTCATCAAGTTCAGCTCCCCTGCTATCGCAGGCAGCCCTGCAATATAATCCCGCTCAGGCACGTATCACTCTCCACTTTGAAACCAGATAGACGGGCCAGGGGCAATAAACCTCCCGGGCTGTTCCAGCTCGGCGCTCGCCCGCTGCGTGGGAACGCCACGCTCCCTCCCAGCCTACCTTTAACTCCTGGCCGCTGGGCTCGTGCCAGCGGGTCCCCCCAACGCAGTAGCTGGCTAAACATTGCCTTTTATGGAGCAGCGCCGGTCCTGCCGCGAAGCCTCCGCAAGCCGTCCCGGCGGCAGAGGCAGGCAGGGCGGCGGGCGCTGCCGCTCGGCTCGCGCTCTGCCGCCGCCCCCCAGGAGGGGAGGAAACGGGGTAGATCGCAGAGCAGCTCCAGTTGATCAAAACCTCCTGCTTTTAACTTGTAATCACAGTCACAGAAAAGGAGACGATATCAGAAAAACACGCTACCCCGTAATTATACCAATCTCGGCACATTTTGACAGACTAGTGAATCAAAGTTTATTGCATAATAAAAGTGTCATTAAGCAAGAACTTTCCTCTCGCTAGGTTTTCGTTCCCCTAGTTAACTTTAATAACACGGTACTCCCCTTTATTGTCTCTCCCTACAGACACAGTCCTGCCTTCTCCGACTCGGAGCCTCTCCGTGCCGCTCTGCTAGTCGAGAGCTGTTGAATACGCTTTTACAGACCACGGCGCGGTGACACTGCTCGACTTCGGCGTCTCACTGTCCCAGGGCCTGTTTTCTCTTATAACCTGCCTCTGACTCTTGCATCTAGGAGCAGGGAAGATATGGGGTTACACGGGAGCCTGCACAGCTCGCTATGGGATCGGCCCGGCGCCAGCACTGGGGAAGAGGCTGAAGAGCGCAGCCGGGGCGGCCGGGTCGCCGTCACTAGCTCGGGGAGCCTGAAGCACCAAACCAGCCCCGCGCTCCCGGAGGCCAGGCCGGGTGAGCGCCTCTCCGCCCCGGCGCCGCGCCAGCAGCGGGCTCTGCAGCCCTCCTCCGGTCTCCCAGCTTATTTTCGCCGTTTCAGAGCGCTGCAAGGTGGAAACCCCCAGGGCGCCAGCCCCTGGAAATGCCAAGAAGAGCCAATTCAAAGCATTAATGCGGCTACTTCCTGGCAAGGAGGGGAATTTGGCTTCTCTGCAGAAGTCTGGCATGGAAATCTCAGTTTCCCAGGTTGTAACAGACTGGGAAACATTACTTCAGCAACCCAGCTTTGCACTGGCAAAGCTCCCTGCCCCATGCTGGCCCCCGGGCTGCAGCAACGGTCACAGCTCAGCTCGGGCAGGAGCAAGAACCGCTACACGCTCCCACACTTCATCTTCCACGCAGGCTTTGGCGGCTGCGTTTAAGACTCCTTAAGTGAACCTCCAGCATACAGCACAGAATGGCAAGAGGCGCTTTTTACGACCAGATGCGATTTCCAAAACAAAGCAGTGCTCAGAAAAGATCCCTCCGACAGCACTCCCCTGCTCAGCACCTGCTCACCCCATTACCTGGCTCCAGGCCAGTTTGCTTGATTAAAGTCTATCTATTAAGTTTTGCATCTATAGAGAGCTACGCTCAGCAACGCGCAAGATTGGCACTGGGCTGTAAAGAGGGTTGGAACAGCTTAAAGGAGAGCGAGCCAAACACTTTGGGATATTCACAGGCAAAGTAATCCAAGTCCACAACTCCCATCGGCACCTGGGAAGCCAGAGCTCCAGAACATATAATCAACATCCCTGCAGCAGGTGCATTTTCCAAACAGAGCTGAAGCCACTAACATGCCTGTTTGCAGTTGCCATCCCCAAACGGCACTCATTTCCATTTTAATTTCACATTTACAATCCTCACCAGGCCATGAGAATAAGAAGCAATCCAAGCAGGATGCACAGGCTGGGGATGTGAACTCGACAGCACATCAACAGGACGTGACTTTGGAAAAAATTAAAGCTGTAAAAGAGTTGGCACCGGAGCCGCACGAAGGAGGGGGAAGTGGCAAGAAGGGCTGTGCTACACTCAGCACTTTTTTAAAACGGTCTCAGCAAAGGGCTCTGAATCAGCTCCAGGATGTAAAGTCACCCCGCTCCTGCCCGCAGCCCCGGGCCCTCGTGAGCTCGCCGACACACGCTCCGAAGGCGGCTTCGGCGCAGTGCCGGCGCGGCAGCGGTGATGCTCGCCCACGCGAGGGGACGACGGGAAAGCCGCAGCTGCCCCCGCACCGCAGAGCGCCGGGGTTTACCGCCTGCTCCCGCACAGCGCTCGGGCCGGGGCTATTCACGCAGGCAGCTGCTCTCCGCCGGTTTGAAACAGGTCACGCAGGACACCAGCCTCGCRCTTTACGCACCAGAAGCTGCAAAAGCAACTCATGAGGCGTCTGCCCCATTTTCCACCCCGAGCTCCTCCCTCGCGGACCACAACTCGGGCTCCAGCCGCAGCACCCACGAGCTCAGACGGTGTCCGTGGTGCCCACGGCACCCACGAGCTCATACAGCGTCCACAGTGCCCACAGCACCCACGAGCTCACACGGCATCCGTGGTGCCCGCAGCACCCACGAGCTCACACGGCGTCCGCAGCACCCACGAGCTCACACGGTGTCCGCGGTGCCCGCTGCACCCACGAGCTCACATGGCATCTGCAGCACCCATGAGCTCAGATGGCGTCCGTGGCGCCCACAGCACCCACGAGCTCAGATGGTGTTCACAGTGCCTGCAGCACCCACGAGCTCACACGGCGTCTGCAGCACCCGCAGCACCCACGAGCTCACACGGCGTCTGCAGCACCCGCAGCACCCACGAGCTCACACGGCGTCCGTGGTGCCCGCAGCACCCACGAGCTCACACGGCGTCTGTGGCGCCCGCAGCACCCATGAGCTCACATGGCGTCCGTGGTGCCCGCAGCACCCATGAGCTCACACGGCGTCTGTGGTGTCCACAGCACCCACGAGCTCACACGGCATCCGTGGCGCCCGCAGCACCCACGAGCTCACACAGCGTCTGTGGCGCCCGCAGCACCCATGAGCTCACACGGCGTCCGTGGTGCCCACAGCACCCATGAGCTCACACAGCGTCTGTGGCGCCCGCAGCACCCATGAGCTCACACGGCGTCCGTGGTGCCCACAGCACCCATGAGCTCAGACAGCGTCCGTGGTGCCCGCAGCACCCACGAGCTCACACAGCGTCCGTGGTGCCCGCAGCACCCACGAGCTCACACGGCGTCCGTGGTGCTGGCACAACTCCCGGGACCAGGAGAGGCTGAGCGAGCCTCACGCCATTCCCGACTCCCCTCTCGCCTCCCCCGGACCTCCCACCGGAGCTTACTGGGGACAAACCGGCAGCGAGGCAGGCAGGATCCGGCCCCACAGCTGCACCGGCTCCCACGCTCCAACGCCACCCGTCCCCAGCTGGGTCCGGCAGACGCCGACGGGAGAAGCAAACAAGCAGCTCACCTTTTTTAGCCGTCTCCATTTCTTCCTCCGTCCAGCGTGAGCTTTCGTTCATCTCCAGAGAAGCTGGGAGGGAGGGAAGGGAGGAGAGAAGTCAGTGTGCGAGGGACGGAAAGCAGGCGAAGCTCTGCGGGGTCAGAGACGCGCAGGAGAAGGCAGGACCCGACACCAGCCGGTCCTACATGGACACCCCACCCCAGGCCCTGTCCCCGGCGCACGACACAACGGCCCGCAGGGCAGCAGTGCTTCTCTGGGGCAAGGCTCTTCTAGCCAGGACTCTCAACGCTTTTCTGCTTCAACAACCCACGTGGCCTCCGCTTTGGTTTCCCTGGGTTTGGCGGCGAAGCCAGGTGGCTCGAGGGAGGCAGCGTATTTCGTGCTGAATCGGTGCCACGCGCTCTGGCCCACGAACCACAGGTACCGACCGGGGAGCTGACGCCAGCCGCCTGCTTTGGAGAGGGCAGGCGCCGGGTGGGACCGTCCCGCGGGGGAGAGACGGAGGCACCTCGACGCTAAGGTTTTGGCGGGCCACCGAGGCGGGCAGCCTTGCTGGCAACGGGCCCCCTTGGAAAGCGGGTGCCGTCACCGGGCGCTCGGACATTTCGGACCCGGGAGCGACCGGGCCGCGGCCGATTCGCGAGCCGAGCAGGGCCCCAGAGCAACGGCGCTCGCAGGGGGATGTGCTCTTCTGGCCGGGAGAGGAAGAGATGGGCGTCAGCACCGAACGTTCCCCGCTCTCCTCCACCCCGCGCCCAGCGCTGGGGACACCGAGGTCCTGCCTAAAGCGGCCGCTATGCAGTAATCCTGCTGGCAGTCTGGCACTTGTGAGCAAACCCTACAATAACAAACCAGGGTGTGAGTCAGAGGCAAAAAACAACTCGGTAAGGAAACAGATTTCCGGTTCAGGCTGCCAACGGGTTATTACTCTAAACAACAGGCAAAGCATTATTTCAACAGTGATGAGAGATGTTTTGACAGTGTCCTTTTAAAATGGAAAACAGGCTGATAGGTTAGGTTAAAGGATACGGATGAGGAAAGAAGGAAGCATCTTCCAAGAAGCTTTAAAAGAAGCTGAGACCCCGCAGGAGGACAGATCTAGCTCGGATGCCCGTGACCTGCTAGGTACTTGGGAGCCAGATAAGGAATCTCCTTCACAGCTGGCTGAGCAGAACCGCAGGTGTCACCTCTTGTAAGTCAGYGCAGGTCACTTCCTCCATGAGAAACACAGTCCCCCGGGAACCCGGCCAATACGCGACTGCTCGGCTAGCGCAGGGAAATCGATACCTCAGGACCTCCCCCAGCCTTGGGCAGCTTCGGGGATGCGGCGTTTATTTACTTAAAACAAAGCGTCCCAAACGCGCTCCGCGAGGCCCTTAATTCAGCTTTGAGATACTGTTATTGTATGGTAAAGAAACGTCAAAGAAATGGCCTGTTTGGTTTGATTAATGATATGTACTGAGGTTGCGCAGTTATGTAACAGATGCCTACTGGGAGTTCCAGCATGCTGCAGTTAAACCACAATATGGTTTTGTGTTGTTTTTTAATGTTCAATTGGTATTTAAAATGCAATAACTTTCCTAGCCAACCTAAATTAAAGCACTATTGGAGGGACATAAAGTGTAACCAATTGCTTAGATATGTCACTGGAATCAAACCATTTCCTTTTCCCAGTTTAACACTGTCAAAAGTCTTTTCTCCCTGCTCACAGTGAAGTTTATCAAGGTCCCTAAGACACCGGGATAAAAAAAAAAAATCCTATCCAAGTTACTGGTGTTATCTGCTGCTTCTACACAGCCTTGCTTAACAAGTTTGAGACGGAGATCAGGGCTCCGTTGTGCCGGGAACTATTTATATCGTTTGTATGAAACGGAGCACTCGCAATCAAAGCTTCAGCCAGTTGTCAGCGGAGGAACGGAGAGGCAAAACACCTCGATGTGATTTTTAGCAAATGGAACAGAACAAGCAAGAAACTGCAGAGAAGGGAAGCGAGAGGAGTCACTCTTCTTTCATTTCTACTTGCCTTAGGTAGTGCAGTAATAATTTTGTACTCAATACAGGGGAAACATAGGAAAATCGGCCAAATTCCTTGATGCTTTTGCTTCTCTAAGGCGATACATGAACAGTTTCCAAGGGCAACCACCACCAGTGCTGCATATGCAAGAGGCAGATGCGCACGGCGCGGGTCGGCCAACGCCGCYGCGAATGCCTGCGCGCTGCCCGGCCCCCCAAGCCAGACGCCGCTGCGTTTGCACAACCGCCGACCGCTGCGCTCGGCCGAGGGCCGGCCCCGGTCTCTGCAGGCCGGCTGCTCTCGGGGCCAGCGCGCTTCGACTCCTCGCTTTCCCTCTGAAGCGGCCCCGGCCTCTTCCCACCGCACTCAGCCGCCCGGCAGACCRGCTGCCCCAGAGGGGTCTGCAGGCTGGCCAAGAAGGAAAATGCCGAACACAGCGCCTGGCCGGTTTGGGAGCGGGGAGATGAGCAGGGGTGGCGGGGACCAACACGGGAAATGCTGCTGTTTGCGCGGAACCGGCTGGCCGGGGCGTGCAGCACAACCGCAGCTGGGGCTCCGGGGCAAACGGGGCCCGGGGTATCGCTGCCGCCTCGCCACGTCCCTCACCGTGCCAGGGCAGCTGCATAGGTGGGCAAGGGAACAGCCCGATTCCCAGGCTGCAAATGCTCTGGGTGCAGGCAAGTTTGGAAACAGAGAGGGCTGGAGAACAGGCAAAGCCCCAGGCACCCCCAGCTGCAGRAGGGCAGATGGTGCTCGAGGCCTGAGCCCCTGCACAGCGAGACACCGCTTCCAGGCGCAGGAGCGAGGGAGGCTTGCAGGCGGCACGAGCCCTGTGCAGCCCTACCTAACGCTCTGCTAAAAAGGGAGTCTCTTTCCTTTCCATCTGCTGCAATGCTTTCTCTCTGAGGCCCTAAAGCACATTAATGCTCAGCTGGGAAAGTCCAGGCTTGCAAACACCTCTGGTTCATCCGGGTGTATTGCACGGGGTAACTAACAGGTTAGAGAAACCTCCCCACCGCCTCCCTGGAAAGGGGGAATTTCTCAGGCCGGGCTGAGGAGGAGGAAAACGCTCGCTTGTGAGATGGGGACAAGGAGCAGAGCAGGGTGCCGGCCCATCCCAGCACCCGGCAGCGGCGCAGACACCGAGCCTGCCCTGCACTGACCGYGTCTTGCGCTGCCCCGGCGGGCCGGACCGCGCGCCAGCGCCTACGCACCCAGCTCTGCGCTCTGCTGCGGAGCCGCCGCCTCCTCGTTGTTGGCTTCGTTCGCCATCGAGCGGGTGATGCGGCCTTTGCGCCGGCCCTGGCTGTTGGCGGTCTTGCGGCCTTTGGAGGTGACGGTTTCTTTCTCGTCGTTGTCTTCCCCAGACGTGTCRTCATTCTTGTCCCTGCAAAAACAGGGAGGGAGGAAATGACTGTGGGGTTGCCCTGATTTTCAGGTCGAGGGATTTTTTTTTTGCTCTGCTTGTGCTTGGGTTTTTTTGTTGGTCTTTCGGGGAGCGGGCCTGCACTTTTTTTTGCACACGCAGGCCCTTTTCGTGGCCGTAAGCGGGCTGGGTTGGGTGGTGGTGCTGCTGGTGGTGGGGCTGGCTTTCTGCAGATGGCTGCAGTTCCACTGCTGAGTGCACGCAGAGACCTGACGGAGACAGGTTTAATACTAGGCCATTCAAATTCATCACTGCCGCCTCCTCATTTATCTTCCTGAAAGGGACCTGCTGGTAAATGTCTTAGCAGCCTAGATATAATGAAGCCAGATGTTCTTTTAAACCAAGTATTAAGCCCATTACAGATAGCTAGCAGCCCGCGTGCCAACCTCTCCCCGCCACAGCTCCGACGCTCCCGGTTAAGTTATGAGCGTGTCAGGCGGGGAGGCAGGCGCGGTTATAAAACTGGTCGAATCCCTTGATCTGGAAGCTCTCATGTTGACATCAATAACAGTAAAGGTGAAGCGCCACGCTCGGCTGCGCTCTTATTTTCTCCTCCGATTCCGGGAGGCTCTTGCAATGACAAAACAAGCCTCGGGACCAGAACGGCTTTGCGGGTTGGTCAGGTTTAAAAAAAAAAAAAAAAAAAAAGAGCATCGGAAAGTCGTTTTCCAGGTTTGGGAGCAGTAGGGAAGAGAAACAAGGAGGAGAGCAGGCTCTCCCCTGGCCTCTGCGTGGGAGGGGGAAACCGGGCGCCCGCAGCCCACGCGGGGAGACCTGCGCCAGGCTCGGGCAGCCCCGGCCGCGGCCGGGGAGGGAGCGCGAGCCCGTGCGCCCCGGCACACCGCTCCCGGGAGCCGGAGGAGACCTGGGAGGGGAGGGATTCGCTTACTTTGTCRGTTCTTCTTTGTCGTTTTCTGCGTCCTGTTTGTCTTCCTCCTTCTCTCCCTCCTTCTCCTTTTCTTTCTCTTTTTCATCTTTCTCCTCCTGGCTGCCGCGGGGCATTTGCTGCTGCTGCTGCTGCAGAGCAAGGGACATAAAACAAAACAAAGCACAGGCAGCGCTGAGGCGCGGAGCTCTCAGCACCTGGGCCAACCCAAACAACCGCGGCGACACAACGCTGGGGGCCGCCGCCAAGAGGCAAAGCGCCGCTCGCGCCGCGGGGCGGCCGAAAGCTTCGCGGGGACAGCGGGGGCAGGCGGGGAGCGAGCGCCCAGCCGCGCCGCGGCTCCCGCCAAGGGCTCAGGAAGCCGGCGGAGCGCAGCTTTCGGGCGTCCCGCGGGGAAAGGGCGAGAGGCGAAAGCGAGCCGCGGGCGCGCCGCGGGCGAAGGCTTCGCAGCATCAGCGGTGGTTTGCACCCAGCGGGACGCGTTTTGCGGGAGGACGAGGGAGCGGGGGCAGCGGAGGCGCCAAGGCTCAGCGACACAAACGCTGGGATCCTTTTCCAAGCGACCAGCAGCCCGGGGGGAAGTTAACTGCCTCCGTAGCGCCAAGCAGGGAATAGGCGCGCAACGGCGGATGCCTGGCTCCCCATCCCGCCCCATCCGACACCTCCAGGCCCCCTTGGCCGAGCTGCACCCACAACCACCCAAATGCTGCTGCCATCGCTCTCACGCACCAAACGCATCGTGTTGCTAAAGGGAGGGACTTAGTTATTATAATATTTCTGGATTTTGTTTCAACAGCTGCAGGAAGAAGGATGCTGGGGAGGCCTGGTTTCCCTGACCTCCCTTCCCTCTGGTGAGCAGCAAACGAGGAATTTCAGCGAGAAGTCGAAATTAGAGACGGAAATGATTTATTAAACCATCCWGCTCCTGGCTAACGCAGGGCTGCTCGCTCCAGTAAATCCACCCAGGCTTGCCCAGCCCCTTTCCAAGCAGCAGGGCTTCCACCGCCCCCCGGGAAACGATTCTGCAACGCAGCAGTGGGGAAAAATCATCCTAAAGCGGATTTCTCAGCAGAAAGCCTGATCCCAGGTGGCCCGGCCCGGCCTGGCCGTCACGCCGTGCCGGTGCCTCGGGAGCCGGGGGGACGGGACAGCCCCCGCTGGGCGGCGCGGGAGCTCGAGGCTGCCTCCGAGCGCAGCCTGGCCCTGCCGCCGCAGCGYTCTGTGCAAGCTAAACCCTCTGCCCCGAAGCGCCGGTGCTAAAATTAGAAGCGCAGAGCTGTCAAAACGGGCTCCTGAGTGTTTTAACAGGAAAGCTTCTTCTGCTTTCAGACCTCGGTTCAACACGAGCCCTTGAAACACGTGCGCCGGCAACCAGCTGAAATCCCGTGGCCTCCCCGTCCCCCGGCTGTGACGCTCTGCGGGACCCACGTCCCGTCCCGTCCCGTCCGGCACCGTGCGCGCGGCAGGGTCCGCAGGCCTCCGCAGCCTCCCCGAGCCGGCAAATGCGTTTGCACGTGCTCAGCGCACCCGCGTCGGCACCGCATCGACTCCCGCTCCCGGGAACGATGCAGCGCCGGGGAGAGCCTGGACCAGGCGGCCAGGGGGGAAGGAGGGGGGAGTCTGGAAATAGTTGGGAGTGCAACTCGGATAAGCGCTCGGTCGCTTCACATTTTCCACATTTAATGCTTGGGGAAACAGCCAAGAAACAGGCTGTCTCCAAAGACGCCCGGAGCAGATAAACCCTGCTAAGCCCAACACCTGGAGATACCAGTGTCTGCAGCGATCCCGGCGCCCGCGGCACCGGCAGCCCTGCGGAAAGGCGGCCAGGCGCTGCCACCCGCACGGCTCGGCCCTTCCCAGCCCGAGGGGCTGAGCAGCACCAGGACGCGGTCAAAGCAGCCGCGCGGGTGCCTAAGCGTCCCCGCGCCAGCGAGGCTCAGCAGCCGGCTGCTCTCCCGCGGCAGAGYCCCCCGCGCCGGCGGCACCTGCCCGGCAGGAAGCACCGCCGGGCGAGCGAGCGGGCGGCAGGAAGGAGAGGACGCGGCTCGCCTGACCTCGGCCTGCCTCCTCGCGCGGGCTCTGCTCGGCCGCCCTCCCCGGGAAGGCTGCGGGCTGGGCGGCTCGCCCGGACCGGGGCGATGCTCCGGGGGGCGTGCAAGACACCACGCTCCCGCCTGGGATGCATCCGAGCCAGGGGGCTTTTCCAGCGCACGAAAGCACGGTTTAAAGGACCAGCTGCCGCGTCAGCCCCTTGACGCCGGCACCGAAAGCCCGCAGCGGCGCACGGCAGGCTGCGCAGGGTCTGCCCCGCTCTCCGGCTTGCCGACCCACGTTCGTTTCTCGTACAAATGGTTTTGGCAGGGGTGGGGGATCCCAAATTAGATTCGTGCTATTTCTACCATCTCTTGCTATGCCTTTTTTTTTTTTTTCCTTTTTGCTATGCGTTTCTGCAGCATCCTTTCGGGCTGCATCCCCGCTCCTGAGCCGTGGCGTGCCAGTCCCAGCTGGCCCAGGGCCCCGGGGGCTGCTCGCAGAGCCGGGTTTGCAGCTCGTTTCCTCCCCTCATTAGTCAGCGATGCAATGGGGGGTCACAGCGTGGCCAGCCCCCTTCCACCCAAACTGCCACACACCCTCGCGGCCACGTGTCGCGAGGCTGAGGAGGGATGAGAGGCAGCTGCCTCCTCATCCCGCAACGCTGACCGCTCTCAGCGAGAGCCTGCAGATCCCAGCTCCCCGCGGTGGCCRAAACCAGCCCCGTGGGCACGGAGGGGGGCTGCAGGCACCCCTGCTCGGACCGATGGCGAGCAGCCACGCCGGATTTGCTACTCTGGTCCCCAAAGAGAGCTCGCCAAAACCAAATCCTCAGGGAYGGATGCAAGCAGCATCCTCCCCTGCGACGCTGAACTAGGGATGGAGGAAAGATGGGAAGCGCTGAAGATGCCAGAGGATGCTGCGCCCCCGGCCCAGGGCGCCTACGTGACGCAGCTGTTGGCCTCTTTGGTTTCCCAACCTCTAAAAACGGGGGCAAGAGCATCGCCCCGGAAGCGAGCGGCAGGGAGACGGCCGGCAGGTGCCCGAGGGCYGGATAGCAGCAAACAGCTCGTCCCGTTCCCTCACCCCCAAACAGCCAGCGGCCGCGCGAGCCCCGGCCCCGCGGCGGCAGCGCCCGCGCTCCCAGGGGAGGCTTCAGCATCACCTGATCTCGTCTCCAACCCGAGGGGCTGCAACCCCGAGCAGCGCCCGCCGCGCTCCCCCGCAGCAACGGGCTGGGACGGTGCAGGGAGCTCCCCGCGCTGCCCTGCAAAAGCRGAGCGGGCAGGCTGGGGAGGCAGCGCCGAACGCGGGCGCTTCCCCGGGAAGGCGCCCGCCAGCTCCCGCGTGCCATGGAGAGGGGAAGCCTGCCGGCGGCACCTCTGCCCCCACCGCGCCGCCCGCTCCTCCAGGGCTGCTCCCACGAACCGTTTCAAGCTAAGCACGGTGGGACATCAAATTCGTGCTTCTCCCACCGGAGAGGAGCATTTTAATCCAAGGATGCCCTCTAGTGATTGCCCCGGCCCGGCCACATCGGGGTGCCGATGCCAGGAGCCACTTCTCCCGGGGCGGGAAAGGCCGGCTGGGCAGAGCTCTGCTTTCGGCAGCAGCGGGGCGGCTTCCATCCCCCAACGCTCTCCCGTCACATACCATCTATTTGACGTACGCAAATCAGGCAGTGTCATCACCGCAAGGCCACGGCAAGGGAGAACGCCCCCGACTCCACCGAGCGGCTGCATTTGCACCTTCGGTCCGAAGGAGACCTCCCGGCCAAACGTCGCTTTGGATGCTCCGCTGCTCGCAAGCACGGCGGGGACGGTCTGCAGCCCGTGGCGCGGCTGCACGGCGGGGAACGCCGGGAGCTGTCACCCGGGCACACAGGGACCTGCCAAAYCCCTGGGGAAGCTGCTCCTGGGAAGAGCCACGAGGGGTCCGTGCCAGGCTGGAGCCAGCAGAACCACCTGGAGCACCTGACCAAGAGCAGACACCCCTGGGGTGCTGACACGAGTTGTGCAACCGCTCAGCTGCAAGCGGCACCCAGAGGAAGCGGGGGGACACGTCCCCACGGTCTAACGGAGACCGGGCGCCCTGACAGCTGGCCGGGCCTGTCCCTACGTCACGCTCGACCTCCGAAGCTTCGGAGCGGACGGCAGCGGAGCCAGATGCCAAACGGCACCCAGTGACGTAGAGCAGCCCGCATCCCGCTGAGCGCTCCAACGGCCTCCGGCAGACCGCCCGGGCCAGGAGCCGGAGCCGGAGCRGCAGCCAGGCCCAGGRAAATTGCAGCAGGGAATCGGCTCTGCGAGCACCCACGGGCCGGCCTGTCCCCCACCCTCGCCGGCGCGCGGCTGCCCCCGCGGTGCGCGGGGAGGCTATTCTTAGCCCTGGACGCGGCCCAGCTCTGGATGATTCAAGGGACGGGACGCCATCCCAAAGCGTGACGGGCCAGGAAATGCTTCCCCAATTACCAGCCGCTGTTTCCTTCTGATTCACGCTGCCCCAGTTAGAGGTGGACCGGCAGGTGGGTCAGCGCGCTCTTATCGGCCGAGCGAGCGGCAGAACAGCTCAGCTCCCGGCCAGCCCGACCTGCTCGCCGGCCTCAGCCCCGTCGGGACGAGGCGCGACGCCTCCAGGAGGCCGAGCAGCTACGCGCTCCTCGCCTCGCGCACGGAGGGTAAGGGATGTGCCCAAGGCCACGGAACCGGTCAGTGGCGGAGCGACGGGCTCCCCTCCTCCCTGCCCGACCCTCCCTTCCAGGTCGAGCGCCCCGACCGCCGGACCGCCCTTCCTCCGCAGCATCGCTGCTGTTTGCTTGTGCTGCCAACACATCCTGTTTATTTAAAAAGGCCTGGGGACAAATCGCAGGCGGTACATGTGAGCGAGAGGCCGATCCCGCTCCGAGCCCCGGGGCGTGAGCCTGGGGCGGCGCACAGCCTCGCCCCCCCGAGTGCTCGCCGCGCCGTGCTCCGGCACGAGCTGCTCCGTAATTGCAAACATCTGCTCACCTTTGTCCTAAATTCCCACCGGCTCCCGATTAGCCGGAGACGAGCGGAGCGCTGCCAGCCCGTCCGGAGCASCCCGCGCACCTCCCGGGACCCCCCGGCCGGGGCAGGCGTGCAGGCGCACACGCACGCACCCTCCCCGGCTCCCGGCCCTCYGCGCCCGGCTCCGCTCCGGAGCGGCGCACGCCCCGCGGGCATCTGCTCGCCTGCCCTGCCAACTCCATGGGGCTCCCATGTCACGGCGATTTCAGCCGCTGTAAAACACTGCCTCCTGGGGCGCTTTCGGGAGACGCAAGCTCCGAGGCAGGTCCCGGACGCCAAAGCCTTTGCCCCACTRAGAACCAACCAACTCATTGCACCTCACGGCAGCGATGAATCCCCCCCCCCACCCCAACCGCAGGCTGTGGGTCTGGCTGGGAGAAAACCCCGGCGAGGAAGAGGTGCAGCTCCTCCCACTCGCTCTGTTTACTTCCTCCGCGGCGGCAGCGCCTGTTGCTGGCAGCAGCGGCGGCGGCAGGGGGGAAAACAGGCTCTCGGCGTTCGCCCTCGCCCTCCCCAGCCCCGGCGGCGGGCGACAAGGAGGCGGCGAAACCAGCCCGAAATCGCCCCTCCCGGCCGGGAGCGCGGGCTCGCCGCGGGCCCCCCGCCCCCCCCGCGGTCACTTACTTCGGCCTCCCGCGAGCGGCTGGTCCCCGCCAGCCCCATCGCCGGCTCCCGGCCCCTGCGCGCAGCCCCGCCGCCCGGGCTCGCTGYGCCTCACATTCTCCGGCTCTGAAGGCTTCCTGACGATTTGCATAGTTAAGCCGTAAACTAACCACAACATTCCTCTTACGATTTTGCAATCTGCTGGAATAACGTGGTCGCTCTAAGTCGAGTCGATGAATCATCATCTATAAAGCACAGTCCTCGTCACCGGGGCTCTCAGGGCTGGCTGCAGCCAGCGTGATTAATCTCCGAGGATGCCAAGCTTAACCTACGGTGCAGCGCTAGCTCTTTTCCAAATTTCCAGACTTCCAGAGAAYTGCTGTCCCTGCCTCGGCCGGCCCCTCCGCCGGCACACCGCGCCGGGGGCCGGGGCAGCCGCGGAGCCGYGCACCGGAGGGGCTGCGGGTTAACCCCGGACCGAGCCCCGTGCACCTTGCAAGGGAAGCACCCGCGCCGCCTCCCGCGCCCCCGGTTCGCCCCCTTYGGCCTGCTTTGCAGCACCCCCAAAATCCGCAGCAAAACCAAGCCTTTGAAGGCGCCGCTGGGCCGGGCCCCCTACCCGGGCAGCAGCCTGGGGCTCGCAGCAGGCTACAGCTGCCTCTGCTTCGAAGAGATCGCCGGCAGGAGCTGCGGCGGTGAAGCCGGTGGGAGAGGATCGCGGCGCCTGCTCTGTCGTTTGCCGTGCAGCCGCTTTCTCGCCCCGGGGAAGCGCTGCCCGAAGCTACGCCGGCCCCAGAGAGCCCCAGCCCGGCACAGGCGGCGGTGCTGCACGCGGAGCTGGCTGCCCCGCGCCGGCACGGCGCAGCGGCGGCACCACGCTTGCCTCCCAGAGCCGGGGGGACGCGCGGGGCCGATGCGCCTCTCCTGCCTGCGCCGGCTCCTCCCGGGCAAGGGGACGGGAATCGCCAACCTTTCTGCAACGCCTTCTCCCTCCGACATTTAGTTGAGCTTGTTCCCGGGCGCCTGCTCCCACCCGGGTCTCCGGCCCCACCGTGGGCCAGCCCGGCTCAGCTCCCAGCTGGGAACCCGCACGCGGGCGCCGCACGAGAGCCAGCCAAAGCCCTTTGCCGGGCTGCTGTTTGGGCCCTGGCAGCGGGATCAGCCAGATCAGCGTCACGACGGGAACGCCACAGAGCAGAGCCCCAGGCTCTTACGGGAGACAGATGCAACACGGGAAGCATCGACTCCACTCGCTCCTTCAATMCGACAGGAGGAGAGCGCTGCTCGCTCCTCCTGCGCTGGACTYGCTGCGCGCGCCGGGCCAGCCGCAAGGCGAGCGAGCTCCTTTCGTTACCTCTCCAGCACGTCCTCGGGCCCCCAGGGCTGGGGTTTCCCCTCGAACGTGGCTTTCCAGCCATCGCCGCRGGCTTGCCCGGTGCTCACGCTCCCTGCCACATTCCAGCTAACTCGGCCTCAATGGGGTCTTTGGAGAGAGCCGAGCCGTGCCRTGCCGTGCCGTGCCGGCCCGCGGCCCCCTGCCCTCGCCAGCCCACCCGCCCGGCCAGGCCACCGGCGACTCGCTTCTCCTGGGGGCGACTCCAGATAAACAGCATTTACGGTGTTTTCCAGGGCCGCCCAGCTCAGGCCGAGGTCACTGCGTGCAATCAGGGAGGCGCAGATTAAAAACAGTTCGAGATAAGCCAAAGGCAAAAGGACGGAGCTATGCTGGCCCGGGTGCGCCGGGGGTTTGCTGGCTGTGGGAGCAGCTCTGCCGGATCGGGGCAGGGCGCGGGCGCGCTGGGAGCATCCCTCCTCTCCACCACCCGCACACGGGCGCAGAGGCCCTTGCTGCACCTCCAAGGGCTCAGCCCCCGGCACCCGTCTCTAGCGGTTCGGCGGCGAAGCCCCGCTTTGCTCCCTGCTCCAGGCCCTCGAGGTCCCCCCCGAGCCCGTTTGCCGCGGTGGCAGAGCGGGGGCGGAGGCGTATTTACCGCCGAGGCTCGGTATCGCGCGGCCGCTACAAATAGCGCCGGCAGCATCTCGCGGATCACGTCAGCCCTCCCCGTGCGGCCCTCGGAGACAGGCTGGATATAGAGCCCGGGGAGGACGGCTTATAAATATATACGTGTCATGTAACTGCCTCCCAGGGCCCGAAGCCTCTGATGTGACTGTCTGGAAGGCTTCAGCCCCTCCTGCCACCCACGGCCTGCGGAGCCGGGCTTCCCACGACCGCGCGCAGCACCCGCCGCTCCTGGGAGAAACCACAAATCAAAACAAGCCGCTGCCAAAACAGCGAGGAGAGAAGGAAGAACGGCTGCTGGCTACCAGGCTTCGGGCGCCCGCTTCCCGCGACTCAGCCTGATGCTGCCACCGGCCGCGGGAGCGAGTCAAAAATCAAAGGGCCGGGCTCACGTTTGACGAGGAGTGCGGTATCGAGTAAGGCTCAACATGCCCCATCGGGTGGAGAGCAGCAACGCTCCTACTGGGAGAAGCTGGGAGACCCTGGAGCGGCAGCGCTTCTCAGCCGGCGAACGACAAAACCTCCGCACGGCGCACGGCAGCGATGGGAAAAGCCTCGGCCGCTTCCCAGCGCACAGCGCTGGAAGGGCCCCGCAGGCCACAAAACGCTCGAGCGTTAGGGAACGGAGGCGATCCCTATCCTCCCCGAGGGTTTAACGGGGAACCGGCGCCCTGCGGCACGCGGGGGAGCAGGGCTGCTCCGGGCGGGCCAGGCTCGGGCACCGAACCCTGGGCTCATCCTCCGCGGCGCTGGGGGCCTTGGGGGCACGTGCAGCGCGGCCCCAGGGCGGCGCGGCCGCTGGGACGCACAGGGTCCCCGGGGGCTCCCGCTGCGCCTTCCGTAATCTCGTTAAAGCGCAGGAGCGTTGCACAGCGACTTGTACAGGACCCTGCTCATTTGCTCCCTCCTTAAACCGTCAAGGGCTTCGCCATAAGAGGAAATGTTTCTTTTCTGGGTCGCTGCTGAGTTTTTAAAAAAAGTGGTTTGATTGCTCGCGAAGGGAAAATGGCCAGAGGGGAAGAGCGCAGCAGAGATGAGCCCCCGCTCCGTCCCAGGCAGGGAACACGTGTTTTCCCTTCTCCGCGGTTTGCTTTACCGCACTCTAAATATACTGCCAGGCTCGATCGCTCTCCGCCTGCAGCTTCCAGGCGGCGGCGTGACCCCTCGAACAACACTGCAAGCGGAGCGGGGCTGGGTTGGCGATAGCGGGCCAGCTTCCACGCGCGGCACACGTGCACCAGGGGCACGAAAGCCCCGGCATCCCGGAGCAACCAGCTTTTGCAGGGATTTTCAGCCATGGCTGCTCGAGAAAGAGGCTCAGCAACGCTCCGAATTGCCTATTTCCCTTTGGCTCCGACCTGCTTACGGCTCCCAGTCAATCTTGGATCATGACTACAGAGAAAACAACACCTCTCCGAATCCCACCGCTTCTTTCTTTCGTTACCTCTCGCAGACCCGAGAGGAGGATGCTGCAATTCCCCTGCCGGGAGCAGCGGCTCCCCGGCTGGTTTCCAAACCTCCCTCCGCAGCTCTGCGGCCGCYGCGACTGCTCACGTGAGCGCAGGCTCGGCGGAGCGCCCGCTTAGGGACCGCATCAACCTGCTGCCGGAGAAACACGAGCCCGGACTCGGGGGAGGTCGGGAAGGGGGTGCTCACCTCGCTTTTAAGTGGCCGCTTTATTATTTCTGACTGCGGACGCAATCAGGCCACGCGGAGAGCTCAGCTGTCGTGGCTGGACGGTCTGCCACCGCGTGAGTCTGACGCCGTGCCAGCGCTGTCAACCGGCAGCACGGCCCTGCCCGGCTGCGCTGCTGCTCCTCCGCGGAGCCCGCGGATCATTCCTTTCCCAAACGTGGCCACGTGGTTCTCGCTCAATCACCCCCAAAACCGCAGCCGGGATTTGAGGAAGATGGGTTTGCATTGTGCCGGGCCGGTGGAGAAGCTGCAACGCGTTCACACCAGGGGACGGGCACTGCACACCTGCGTGGGCACGGCCAGGGGACAGGACTCGGCAGCAACGGCCACCYGGACCGAAGGAGCCTCGTCGGAGCCCCGGTTGGCACCACGCGGGCGCTGACGGAGGGCTGCGGGACGAGGAACCACAGGAGCTTCAGCACCCGCAGGCGTCGCACCCCGTCCACCTCTCCTACGCAAACACGCTGATGCTCGACCCATCGGCCACGACAGCCCACCCGGCTTTTGCAGCAAGGGCAACTCTTTAAACTGATTCATTGCATTTTGGGGTAAAAAAGCACATAAAGGTCTGCAACTACACCTGGCAGGAGGAGTTTCTCCCATCTTCCAAACAGAACAACGACTTACACGATTGCCCGTGAAGGCGAACCTCGCCAGGTGGAGCGGGCACGGCAAGGGGGAGACTTGCGCTGACCCTTCCCAAGCCTGTTCCCGAGCAGCAGCAATGGCAGGAGAGATGCGGTATTTTCCCAGAAACGACCCCTCTTCCTAATTGAATCCGGCCTCTTTTTGAGGTGCGTACTGCCAGCCTCTGAGCAGGGATCRCTGCTGCAAAGCAAACGCTCCCGCGCGACCCCAGCATGTACCGGAGCCCCGCTGCTCTCCTCGAGAAGGCGCTGGGAGCCGGCAGGGCGGCCGGGTCCGCCGCAGCCGGCGGCGCAGGACRGCGCCCGGGAAGAGCGGCACCGCCGGGCTGAGCACCACGGCAGCACGATGGGAAACCGCCCCGAACGCTGACACTCCCGGGACTCGTTTTCAGCCGTGCAAAGAGCTCCGTGGCAGGCAGCCCCAGCCGCCCGTCCACGCCTGCTCCTCCAAGAGTTTAAGCACTGTTTAAAATACAGGGCTCAAGTCAGCGCACACCGAAATGCCTTGCGAGGTAATKTACTGGTATTTGTGGCAGTCAAGTCTACCCGTCACATCCAGGAACGCGTGTGCATGATGCGCTGCGTTATTCGACAGTACTGGATGACCAACATCTCCTCTCTTTTTAGTGAGGACTTGTCAAACCCTTGGTCATTAACAAGGAACTGCTCCCTGGACTGATGAAAATCGAGTGTTTCCCAGAAATAAATGCTCATCGTTCATCCTCCCTGTTGTGCCTAACTGAGCAAGGGTATGTGCCAAATCTACGTTTTAAGCGGCAGCTTGGCGAGACCCCTGCAGAGAGGGAAGGGAAGGCTGTTTATCCGCCCCAGCGCGCGGAGCCGGGAACGGCCGCCGTTCGGGGCAGGGAGGGAGGGAGGGAGGGAGGGCCGGCAGCGGCACAGATCATTCGATTTGCTTTTTGGCAGGGGGCAGGGAAGAGGGTGGGCCTGGGAAAATGCCGCCAGCGCTGGCAGGACCGCGCTCGCGCTCCGGCCGGGGCAGGGTCCCGCGGCGGCTGTGCGCAGCTCGCCGCCCCCCGCCGCCTCGCTTCCCACGGGAAGGGCTGCGGGACGCCAAGCACCCCGGCCTCCTCCGGTACGAGTTTCCTTTGCAGATCGAATCCTCGAAAGYGCCGGAGTTCGCAGCGCCGGGCCCTTGCGCGGTGGAATATCTGAGCGCCGTCTGACAGCGGCACCGGGGGAATCGGCATGACAGCATATCCTGCGGGGCTGCCAGCGCCGGGCTCGCAGGGCTCCGTCCTCCCGCCGGCTCCGATTACTTCATCTGCCGCTGAATCATCATCCCCACCGCGGCCCGGTGGCTGATCCAGCCTCCCGGCCCCGCGTCTCCGTCCACCTGCGAGTGCGGACGCCAGCATTGTGCCGCAGCTCGGAGAGGCGCGGGAGCCCGGCAGCTTTGCCATGGGGGAATTCGCACGCACGGCTACAGAAACCACCACCGTTGTGCTACGTCCGTGCCGTCACGCTGCGGGCACGCTGTTCCAGAATCAAACCGAATCTATTCCRGAATAAAAACCCCCACACTCTGCACGGAATAATTACTACAGCTACTGCAGCCAGGCTCAGCACCTTGCCCAAAGAGCTAAGCCCAGTGYGATAACCACCCAGTATCAAATTCGGGGACCCCTCTAAGTGGGGCAAGAGTTGCAGTTTGAAATACCCCGGAGAGCGCAAACAGCCCCTGCGGGCAACGCAGCCACACACGGGGTAGCGTCACGCCGCCCTCGTTACAAGCTCATGCAAATTTATGCTTATTAATGTACATTGAATATTGGATCGGATTGTTTTACCATGACTCAAACTTCCCCCCGCCCAGTGGGAAACTACGTACTTCGAAGTCATTACTTTTAGCATCGATTCTCGCCTTTCAGGGTGAAATTACGTTCTTCACCGCAGAATGCAGAGGGTTATTTTAGAAAGGATCCTCATCTCGGGAGCAGGAACGCGGTTTCGCCTAACGATGCATCGGGCGCGGGTGCCTTTCATTCATTCGCGCCAGGAGAAGGCGGCGCGGCGCGGAGCATGCGCCGTGCCTTGGAACGCGAGGCTGCTCGTTTTCATGGCAAACTGGAAGCGGAATCATGTGAAGTCCCCGCTCTTGGCAGGAGGTTTTTAGCAATAAGTAGCAGCTTTATGAGGAATATCCTTTGCCAGGGGACCATCAGCCAAGGAGCAATGGGATTCTTATTTTTAATATACTTTTAATAAGTAGGCCACAATGATAATCTTGACACCAGAGTAGCTTTATTTCTACTCATAATTATCTCCACTTCTCTTCTCTCAAGCTCCCCGCAGCCTCCAAAAGCAAATAAGACCACCAACCTCTCCATGAGAAAATGAGCGAGGAAAGAGCGTAGGGCCACTTGAAACGCAATCTGTATCACAACTCATCTGCTCCTCTCGTCCGATAAGAAGCAAACCAGCCCCCTCCCCTCCGCCAAATCCATTAAATCCCACTTGTGGGGTTCAAGTGCTTTAACCCTTCCCAGCAGGACGGGTCACGTCAGCGCAGGGACCAAAGCGCAGCGTCCCCCCAAAGCTGCACCRCGCTCGCTGGCAGCCCCACGGCCTCTCCGTGCTTCGCCCCGCGCGAGCCCAGACCGCTGCCGGTCCCCGCGCTCTYGCCGCGCTCCGCCTGCCCCGAGCCGCTCACCATCTCCCGGGGCTGGGACCTCACGCAGGAACGGTGGCCCCGCGCCTCCCACGGCCCTGGTCCCCAGCCGCGCAGCCCCAACTGTTTGCAAGGCCACATGGGCAACGGGCTCAGGGAGCTGCACAGGGTTAAAAATAATCCAAGGAGAAAAAGAAGCTATTTTTAGGCCGGATTAGTTCCTCGCAGTCCAGTTCAGTGGACGGCCCTGCGCATGGCTGAACTGGGACAACAGAGCGGGGCTCAACAGGGGCAAACAGGGAGCAGACATGGCCAAGGTGTGGGCTGAGCCTGGGGGACTGGCTTATTTCTGCCAAAACCACCAATTTAAGTGGTCAGCATAGCTGGCCAGACCTCCAAAAYGGAGCTCACCTTCCCCCGACACAGGCAGAATTCAACCAGTTTACAAAGATGCTCACTAAGCAAAAATCCCACCCAGTGACCCAGGAACGTCCAACCACCACCCCAGCCCTCCAAACTGGTGGTAGCAAACCTCTCCCATGCTGGTCAGCACAGCCACCCGCTCAGCCAGCCTGGCCGGGGTGAGCAGGTCCCGTTGGCCATGTGCTCCGAGGAGACCGGGCTCCCTGAAGGTCGGTCCTGCGGCCAAACACCCGGCTGTGGCCAGAGCAACGCCTGCGCCTCATCCTGCCCCGAGAGCCGACACCGAGGGAGGGCGAAGAGCAGCCACCCGCCGGCAGAGTGGAGTGGGCCACAAGGGAGATGGGTCACCATTCCCACTGGCTTCTGCCAGCAGCTCCAATCTCCCCCCCCGAAGCATGCCCTTACCAAGCCAGCACACCGAGGAACTGGACTCCTTCCAGCCTGGCTTTCYGAACCTCCTCTTTATGCAGCACCACCGGAAAGGGATGCAAGTTACATATGGAAATACTAGCTGCATAGTAGCACAGAAAAGCACGTGCCTCCAAATCTCCCAAGGTCTTTGGGGGAGAGCTGCTCCAGGCCTGTTAAACCCTGTCTGAACAGCACAGCTACCAGAGAGCAACCTCAACACATCTCAGGGYGAGGAAGAGTGAATCCCGGCACAACCTTCTAGGCTGAACGCAGCTGCCCAGTTACCTCTCCCCTGTGCAGGGACTGCAGCCTGGCCCCTACACAACGCGCACTGGTGTGTAGCGACACGTATTTTGGCTAACCAGTCTCCACACCATCTTCACTGTGATCTCAGCAAGGTGACACCAAATGCAGATCTGACAGCATGTGTCTCCATGGGGCCTGCAGGACGTCCATCTTACACCTGAGCATCCAGCAGCGACGGGAGCGCTGGCTGTCCCACTCCCTCCAGAATCGTGGATCCAACCTTTCTTTCAAAATCAATAGTGTCCTGGTCGAGCTCTCTCAAAGGTGAAACCCACACACCTCAGAGCCCACCAGTCTCAGTGTCTCACTCATTTACAAATATTGCTGTCCCCTACTTGGAAAAGCACTCCTGTGTTTTATTACGGTCGATGCAAGAGGCAGCTAATCCCTACTTCCAAAGGCTAAACACATGATCTCTACTGCCCAGGCAGGACCAGCTTCATTAGCAAGAGAAAGTACCCTGGGAAATTCTGTAACTAGGGATACTTCTAAAAACCAGAACACAACCAGTATCTACTGAGCGCAGAACAGGCAGCTCTGCAGCCACAGAGGTACATTAAGGGAACAGCTAGGTGCAGAGCAGAGCAGTAGACTGCCCCTCTCCCTCCATCCACACTTGTTCCTTGCTCAACTTAACATTGAAACCAGAATTAGCTGTGCTAAATGTCTCCACCGCTAACAAGAAACAAATGTGGCCTCATGTTCTAGTTGCTGTGATCTAACAAAACAGACCATGGTAAACACTATAAAAATGTACTGGAGGGAACCACCCTGTGTTTGCTGGGAGAGGGACTGGATAATCTAATAGGGTTTTATCCATCTCTCATGTCTCCAAAAAAAAGAAGGGAAAACTGGGCCCCGTCCATGACATTCGTCATGTGCTAACTATTCTCATGTCTTAATGCTGCAGAAATCAAATTGGAGCAAGGCTACCTATCTCCCTTCCAATCAGGCTCTAGACCCAAGTGCTGCTTTTTATGGCCATGGAGCATGAGGAACTGCTTATGCCAGTGGTGCTACGGGACAGGCCAGTTTTTCCATTCCTATCCCCATGTTATCTGGGGAGATACTCCCTTTGCAGTCATCTCACTCTCCTCGTTAAGTGAATAAATGTTCATTTCACCGAGCTGGGGATTCACCAGTGGGATCTTCCTCTCGTTTAAAGCATCCGCTGGGACACAGCTCCTTYGCTGAGAGGCCAGGACCTCTCTGGGTACCTTGAGTGATCTCAGCAACAACACTGGCACGGTGACAACTTCATATCTAGGTCATGCAACAGCAAGGGGCGATTCAGTCACCTACCCCCAGGCACCTYGTGTTATCCGAGGTCTCCTAGGTACCTCTCCAGCCTCCTGCTGGTACACCAAAAGGGTACRGGTCTCTCCTAGCTTCAGCACTGAATCTGCCAGCCCCCAGGAGCATCGCGGATACCCTCAGACATTTCAAAAGCACTGCACACCTCTGTTCAGTAGGGCCCAGAAGGCTCTCCCACCCCACGCACTCCCCTCCCATACCTCTGCCACGGGCAGTCGCTGCCAAGCGGCAATCCCCCTCCAGCCACGCGCAGCACCGTCCCCGCTGGCTGCCACCTCCGGAAGGGGAGAAAGAAACAGGCCATGCTYGGGTCTCGCACAGACCCGCAGCCTCGAAGGCCTAGCTCACCTCCACCGGGCAGGCTGGGCAGCGGTACCACACAGAGCCAGCCAGGCTTTCCGCACTCACTGCACCCCGTTTTCAAGCATCCTGGCTTGTTTTTAAAGCTACTTAAGAGTTTGGGATGAYGACGGGCACACATAACTGCCAGGAAACAGCATGTCCTGAGCAGTGATACAGAGCAAACTCGCATGCCCCATCGCAGTCTGCGACCAAGATCTCCATTTGCGGGGGGAAGGGAAGAAGCATTTGGGATGCTCAGCCACAAGCTGCTGTTYGGAAGCTGCAGGTGTAAATCGCTGCTGCTCCTTGGTCAGCAGGAGGGACAGAATTTCCATGCACTCCTCCATCTCTTACCTGGCTCTTCCCACGCCGCCGGTAATTCCTTCTTACGAGGTTTTTGTAATTCTCATTCTTCTTGGTCAGGTAGTAATACAAGACGCAGTCCGCCACCGTCTGCAACGACATAGGCGAGTTAGGGAACAGAGCATTTTGGTCCCTCGCACTGTTAGCAGCAATATTGAGGCCCTGAGATAGTCATATCTCCTGCAGCTTCTGAAGATCTGCAGCAAAAATCGTTTCTCTTTGCCAAGCTGGTGCAGGCTTTGCGCACTGAAAGAGGGGGGCAGAGCACGCTGCCTGAGTAAAAAGCCCTGCACGGGGCTGCTGCTCTCCCAAGGGACGGAGCGGGACCCTTCCCGCAGGCGCGCTGAGCCGGAGCCGGGGCGCAGAACGAAGAGCAGAACCTCCCGCACCCCGCGTGCGAAGCGGAGCGAGGGGTTATCTCAGGGCAGGGGAAGGGCTGACCCCAGATGACTGCGGCAACTAAAAGCGGAGTAGGGAGAGCCGCCTGTCACCCTTSGTTGTAGTTACACCGCACGTAACCTGCCACGCGACTGTCAGCTAGCGTTATTTCCACCCGCTAGGTTTACTGGCTAACACACACACGACTTCCACGCAGACACGTCGAGCTCCCTGCATTCAGGAGCCGCTATCCAAACCCCCCGGTCAGCTCGGCAGAGCGCTGTCCTGGATCAGCCACGCTAGGAAAACGAGAGCAGGGCGGCTGGGACCTGGCTGCGCTCCCCAGCAGCACCACGACCCTGGCAAAAGTCCCACACACTGTGGGTCCGTGTGCAACTGAATGCTGGTCTTGGGCTCCGTGGCTGTATAAAGAGAAATAAACCCATAGACCCACAACGCCTGCAGGTGCCCAGGGACAGGGTGCTGCTGACTTCTCCCGCGGTGTCCCTCTCGGATCAGAGGGGTCAGCGGGCGGACGGGGCTGCTCTCTCCCACTCCTCTGCAAAGAGCAGGACCATTCGCAAACCAGATTGCAACTTTTAAAGCGTTAATTGGATTGCTTTCCAATCTAGCCCTGATTATACACACATACACACAAACACAAAAACTTACAGTCATCTGTTCCAAGGGCTAAGATCACTATTTTTTTTTATAATACAATTTAAAAATCTATTAATTCATTACATCGAGCCATACTTTGCATCTCTCTCCAACAGGATAATGGATGTGTTCTGTATCATAATTACAGCCTGATTTACAAACGAGTACAAATAAAATTAGAAGACATTTTACAGCTTGGAACACAGRGTGGATTGTGAGCATCATCCAAGTCCCACCACTTTCGGCTTTAACAAGTGGGAAAAGGCTGAAAACAGCCTGGTGCCTTACAGCGTGTTACACCAGATTGCTGCTGCCCTATTGTTTGCCTGCTGCTTTGGACAGGAAAGTCCAGCTCTCACAAATGATCTTCCCAGTTGAGTCAGGCAGAATCAGAGCGTAATTTAGGCTGGAAGGGACCTCTGGAGGCCACCAGGTCCACCCCTCTCAAAGCAGAGCGGTTCCCCCAGATTGAACGGATACTGTGTCCCAGCTGCTGCTGAAATTTCTGGAGCCAAAAGTTGCTCAGGCAAGTGACCACCACGCTCAGGCTGGCTGCRTGTCCACCCACCCCCAAGCCCAAGATCTCCGTCCTTCCTCCAACCCCGCTATCAGACTTTGAAATCCCTTCGCCTCTCTGTGCCTCAGTGGTGTAAAAGAGCACAGCACAGGCCATCTCTCCTGGGAAGCGCACTGCGATATGCTGGCGAAATGCTGCAAGGGATGGGCGAAGGCTATAACTAACTTCCAAGAACCAGAGAACAAGCAGCTCCCAAGCATTTCTTCCTCAAGACCCACCTCCCTGTCCTTCCAGGCCAGGTCTGTTCAGGGTCACCCGCATGGCCTGGATCAGAACAGAACCAAAGACTCACTATTCCTGCAGGTCTCTTTCAAACCCTTCTCCCACCAGTTCAATTAGCAGCAAATTGGGAAAAGCCACACTAAATGGGTGGGTAAGCTCAGGCCCTCCTGCTCTCCAACTGTTCCTAAAAACCAACGACTGATTTCAGTATTTTCAGAAGGGGTGTGTGTGTGTGTGTGTGTGTGTGTGTGTCTGTACACACAAGACCAAACTGAAATGCTGGCCTAATTGGGATTCACCCCATCTTCGAGCTCCCCTGCCCTAGGCAGGGAGGCCAGGCCGCCCCCTCCGCTTTGCAGCGGGCACAGCCTGATTTCGGCACCTCCTCTACGAGACAGGCTGGCGGATGGAAAACGCCTGCACAAGATGCTGGAAAGCAGCTTCCCCAGGCAGCGAAAGCGGGGGGCTGAAATGCCTACGCACCAGGCTGGATGCGCTCACGCATCCTGTGGCTCYGAGCTCCCAGGCTCTTCAGAGCTGACTCAGCCCCGTGTCTCTGCAGGAAGCCGGGACGTGCCTGGACCATGCTCCCAGGGGCCCTCAGCTACCACCACCCACAGGTGCTGGGGAGCTGCTAGATGCTCCAGCACTACCAGAAATCATGAGATGCAGAAGAGACAGCACGAGGCAGGCAGGTGGGTGAATAGAGAGCGCCTTGAGTCTTACCTTCCTGTCCAGAAAGGAAGCGATCAGGCCGAAGTTCTTCGGATGCTGCATGAACCTGTGGGAGAAGGACGGAGAGGGTTAGTGCGGCGCCAGGTTCGAGCTCACCCCTGCAGTGGGGCTGCCCTGCCCTGTGCGCTGGGAGCGGAGAGGCCAGCTTCTCCAGGGACTTGCGGGTTTGAGAAAATATGTGTCTGCTGATCAGCTTCCCAGAAAGACAGGAACTTTAAATTTAGCCCAGCGGAGTTTGGCTGATGGGGGCCCCGTTCTGCTGAGGTTGGTCGCAGGGTGGGAGGGCAGGAGGGGCTGGCAGTGCCTGACAGCCATCCATCACCCTGCTCAATCCCACGGCCACCACCGCCCAAGCCCTGGCAGCCCATCCCGATGGCAGGACGGGCAGGGCAGGCAGTTAGATATCAGACTGAGGCCTCAGGAATGCCAAACGCATTGAAAAAAAGGCTTGGCAAAGGAAAGAACAACTGGCCGGGTAATAAAAGCTGCCTTCCCTGAGGACTCACGATCAATGACTGGGAAGCCGGTGGCGCGCATGTCACTGCTGAGTACAACAGCAGGGCAAGATAAGAGAGGAGGGTGATGGTTTTGCTGTCATCTAAAGGGCAAGACAAGYGTTTTAAGCGAGGAGGATGTACGTGGCTTTGGCCTCCACGCTGCCTGTCCCTGCTTYGCCCTGCACCGCTCTGCGCCCCGCACGGCTCTGCTGCACAGTGCCTGGCTGGCCACGAGCCTCCTTGCATGACCCTGAGCCAGGCTGGGACATTAGAGATCGCCGTAAAGGAAGGAAATGGAAATCCAAGCCCCACGAGGAAGCACGGAGCTGCCACATTGCTGAGTTGCTCAAGAGCTCCCCAGCGGTGCGGAGGAAGGCTCCCTCCTGCCCGGAGCGCCCAGGAGGCTGTCAGCAAGCTCTCCCGCAGCTCCGGCAGCCGGCAGCARCCTGGGAAGGTGCATCCCCGCGAGGAGGGAGCTATCTCCAGGCGCAGAAGGAACATCTCRTCCAACAAATCCCATTGCCAAGCCGGTGGGAGCGGGCTGCAAAGCCAACAAGCCGTTGGCACAAGGTACTCCCAGCTGGCAGGACCATGACCAGGTGCAGTGCCAACATGTGGCGAGCTCCGCGAGCAGGGCCCTCGCGCCGGGGCTGGAGCTCAGCGCTGGCCTCCGCAGAGAGGCGCCCACCGGGCCGGGTGCTGCYCCGAGGAGCGGAGCTGGGGAGAGCGGTACTGCAATACGCCCTTCGAGCCGCAGGAGCTGAAGCTCTTTGCCCAAGGGAAACCGGGAAAGAGGCAAACTGCAGCGCGGGCGCAAGGCAGGCAGCTCGGGGAGAGCTCGGTACCTGGACCCCGACTCTCGCCCTGCGGGCAATTCCCTCCAGGCTGCCTCTGCTCCCACCCTGGCTGCCCAACTCACTGTCAGCCCACCAAGGTGTCTTCAGAGAGGGATGGCCCTGGCTCCAGCTTGACGTTGGGCTGTCACACACCCAGCTACGTCCTCCTTGATGCAGGGACTCCCTCTGTTTCGGGTAGCATTGCAAGAGCCCTGTCCTGGCTCAGTCGCCAGAGCAGGGGGACTTGATCTCCGTGGCCGCCAGCGCGAGGCTTTCGTGGGCGACCCCGCGAGACGGGGCGGGATGTGGGAGGTGGGCACCGCAGAGGACCGCAGTGGGAACGGGCTGCTCTGGCGCTTTACAGGGACTCCTTCAGTCTCTATCCCGTACGCAGCTGCAGCTTCTCTTCCGTCAAGTGTTTTGCAGGGCACAACTATCCAAATATAACACAGACACCCAAGGGAGATCCCCCAAGACATGTGGCTAAATAATAAGTGAAGAAAGAAGAAGCCACAAATGCTAGGGAAGAAAAGCAGCTCAGCTGCTCAAATGTATCGGGATCACAGCACGTATCTGAAGCTGGCTTGTCCTGTCACACGTGGTGCAAACCAAGGGCTGATCAAGGGACTGGCCATGTTATCACTGAYGCTAACACAGTGGCAGTGGGGTAACGCAGATGGCAATCCAGATTTTTTCACAGGCCAGGCCATGTTTCCACAGCGAGGGATGGATGCCCGGCACGAYGGGGCCTCGACGCCCGAGTGGGATTAAGTGGTACCACAATCACACCTGCTTCTTTAACGGCAAACCACGGCCAACCTGGGAGCAGGCTAGCGAAGTGCACGCAGCAAAGAGATCTGAAATTCTGCCCAGATGCAAATCAAATCATAACCTCCCTTGTGGTTAAGTTTTGAYGGCTAAAATGGGTTCAAACTTGGAGCTTGTTGGTCTTGCAACGCTGAGCTGTTTTCTCTGAGAGCCCCTGCAATTAGGGCTGAACAGAGCTGCACTGGGTTTTCARGATCTGTGGAGGAGGCAGGCTCCGAGTCATGACCACGGATGGCACAACTCTGGTTCACCGTAACACCTCGGGCCAGAAACCGCAGCACACCACGTAGCTCAGCTATCTACACAGAGGGGTCRGGGAGAGAGCTGCGGCTGGACTCCCTCGGCAGCCTTCCCTGCAGCTCACAAATACGGATGTTTGCTTAAAATGAGTTTTGTGAGAACCCTGAAATTCTTCCGTATTTATGCTTTGAGCTTCACATCACTCATGGTGATGACACAGAAACCACCATGCACAGCAGGATGCAAGAGCTGGGTGTGGATTCTTCCAGCCCCATTAGCCAGGCCTGGCCCCTCTATTAAAGACGAAGTAATTAGCCTTTGCGTCATTTGTGTGCAAGCCTTGCAGACTGGAGTATCACATTTGAAGGCTAATTAGCAATGAGGGTTCTCCTCTACAAAAGGCTCAAGAGTTGGTTTGCTTGTTTTGTTCCTTTTTGGTCTGTCTGGGCAATTACTTATTTCAGCTGCAAGCAGGAGGCTTCACCAGCAGGGAAACAGCAGAGGTATTTCTGACACCGAGTGAGGGCTCCCCCGATTTACCTGGAGGGTAACCCTGACTGTTCCTAGCTTGGTGTGGTGGAGATGAACATCTAAATTACACACCTAATGACCACCACCAAAACCTTGTGATCACAGCTCTGTCCCAATCTGCRGCTTCCCAACCACACCTAAAAATAATGCAAACAATCCAGCCTAGCCTCTGCTTTACCCCGGGAACCTCAAGGTAAAGGTGCCTCTTCCCCTCCCGTTTCCTCTGGGCACCTTTGTTCCTGGCTACGTCTACACTGTGAGGTTAAGAGCCGATCCAAAGGGAACCCGAGACGAGTAAGCCTCTTGATCCCCGTTTTCCTCCCTCGKTGCTGGCTGTGAGCCTGCCTGTAATCCACGGTGCTTTTCCACAATCGCTGGAGTCCACACTAAGACGGTGCTGCTGCGAGGGACGACGCTACCCTGGCTTACCTACCCTTACCCCACTTCTTTCACGTCCGTACCAGCGAGCCCCAGCAAAGCTGATCCTGCTGAAAGCTAAACTCCAGCTCTGTTTTTATAGACATACATGATACCCAGCCTTGTGCGTGTCCGTTCTGCTCAGGGCACATTAAAAATAAAAGAGCGCAAAGCTGAATGCAGGCACCAGGCACGCTCTGGTCCTCTGTGCGAACAGCACTGGAGTCCCCACCGGAGTAGGGGATAAGGGGGAAGTCTGTATCTGAGCCTCAGCCAGGACCCATGCTTAACTGACAGCAGAGTTGTACCCAGGGAAGGGATCGAAATTCTCAAATTGATCTCAGTCATTAAAGCAAAGCTGTTTTCAAGCACTGCTTGCAAACAGGAGAAAACACTGCAGACAGAGTTTGCATGTGTCTGATGTGGGAATGCAGCCATGGAAACAGCAGCTGGTGGCAAATCCTACAGACAGCAGGATGGAGTGCTGAGGGAAAGGTACAGCGAGAGGCGGCTGCAAAATGCAGCCTGAGGGTGTCTGAATGGGTTGGTTTGATGCTGACAGCCCCAAGAACCCCCTAGACATGCAGTGCCCAAAGAACATGTAAATCCAAAAAAACAGCAGTGCATGGAGCACTGACTTTCACTGGCTTTATCCTTAAACTGGCTGATACAATAGGTCAAGTGGAAGCAGAAGAACTATTACTTTTCTGCCACGTAGAGGGAGGGGCAGGATTCAGGGCAGAGCCCAGACCGCTAACCATCTGGGTATTCATCATGAAGGACAAAGATTTTTCTGTCCTAAAGGTTGTTTTTTTTTGCACCCTGGTACACTTGCTGTTGATTTCTTAACATTACAACCCGACCTTCGTTTTCAATATAGCCAAGGTGTAAAAAAAGTAACTTTGGGTAAGAAGGATCACTCTGTTGGAAGTATACATATTTGACAATCTGCCACAGGGCCTGCGAGTTAACCATGCAAAAAGGCCTGGGCTTGCTGTCCAGGTCCATCACCCTGGGCCCAGGACCCGGGCAAGCACAGCGACCGCGGCTGGGTCACAGCACCGCTTTCTTCTTCGAATGAGCTGTCTGTCCCAGTGACTCCGCTACACCAGCTCCCTGGGTGCAAGACAAGGSCTTGGGCAACTCCCTCAGGGCACCTGCCTTGGGGTTGTTGCTCTCTGTGACCATCACACAGCTTAGTGCTGGGACCTCAGCCAAAGGCATTACACAGGCTGCATCTCACAATTCCCAAAGGCTAAATTAAGAGATGTTTGTGGGTTGCACTCACTTTTCCCGAAAGGTCTCCTTCTCCTGTTCGCTCCACATGTTCATCACCTGCCGGTCCTTGTAGACCTTCATAGGGTCATCCATAAGGCCGTTCATGTTGATGAATTTAATGCGCTGCTGGTCAGCATCGTAGAGCATGGGAGGGATCACAGCGAGCTGGCGCATCTGCTTCTCCAGGTTCTTTGGGAAAAGCAGAGAGAACAGTTGGTCAGCACCGCAGGCCCGTGGGAGGCTGGAGGGGACAGATGTTCGAGAGGAAAGGACAGGCGGAGGAACAGGAGAATTTAAAAGYAAGCACTAGACAGCTTTATTGCTGGAGTAACTGTAAATTAAATGCGGAAAGAGGCTATCGCTGTCAGCCAGGAAACAATTAATCTTTCATTTTGAAATAAAGGGCTTCTAAGATACCATGTAAAAACATCTGACCTAAGGAAGCCAGCTCCYGACCACGATGAGAGACAAGTCAAAGCAGTGGTGGCACAGAGAGTGCAAAACCTGTCCAGCCATGAAACCCACGGCCACACGGAGGTTCAGGCCCCTGCTGCCGGACTGCAAGGTAAGTAGGTCAGCTCTGCAAAGCCTTCCTGAAGGGTGGCCAGGAGGGAGACTGTCTCTGTTTCTGCTCTACAGAGACCTAAAATTGTTACAGGATATTTCCTCGCAGCATCCACACCCTCTTTTCTCCCTCGATTGAGTCTGAAGTGTCTCAGCCACCACAGACCATAAAACCTGGATAAAACAACCAAATCAACTGAGTGGCGGCAAAACTACCTTCCTCCCCGTGCCAGTCAATAAAAGCATCAATCCACAGTCGGGCTCGCACACCTCTCTCCCGATAGCTACACGAGCTGCTCTGGACACAGCCATTCCTTTTTGCCACGTGAACAGACCAAACGTCCCCGTAACGGGGCCATGACTCCTTCCATTCCTGTAACGGTAACTCCCTAAGATGGAGTCTGATGCTTTTACTCCGATTTAAGTCAAAAGCCCATCCAGAACCCAGGCAGCATGCCAGGACAGGACAGATTAGGCACTCTAGTTTCCTTAAATATTCACAACAGAGKAGCCAAAGCAGTGTCTCACTTGTGCCGTTCCCTGCCCAAGCGCTGGGACTGCCGCTGCGGCCAGGCTGCCTGCAGTCCCCCGCGCACAGACCCGTGCCGTGGGGACGAGGGGATGCTCGGGTCACCTCTCTCTTGTTTGCTAGCAGCACCGTAACTCCTGAACCCTCCCTGTCATCTGGGGTGGCACTGGTCAGACATAAATCCCAACCTCTGATCCAGGAAGGCCCGGTCTCAAATGCTGTTATTTTGATGTACAGCTAGATGCCAGTTCCTCGGAGAACGTTAAATGTCTAATCCCTCAAGCAAGCTGCTAGCCCAGGCCCCAGCCTCGGCTGCCCAGCACTGCTCTGCTTCCCCGCGGCAACTGAGCGCATGCTCCACTGCGGGGCATGGGGGAAGAGGGGGATCCAGGAGCAAACCCAGCCCCAAACTCTTCTTCCTAAATCACAACCCTTTGCACAAAGATACTTCAGCTCATTTTGTCTCATTCCTTGTCCTCACTAGGACTCCTCCTGCTCTAGCTGCCCGTTATGCTGGATGCCCTGAGGGTGTCATCTCATCACGGGAGGTYGGGGCAGAGCTCGCAGCAGAACATCAGCCCTGACAAATGCACACTGCCCTAAACGAAACGAGAAAGATTTAATAAGCAGAGCAGCAGCAAGAAAACAGGCAGCTGGCAGGAGCGCTGCTCACAGCTGAGGAGCGCAGGGCCTCTCCCATCGCCTGGCAGGGCTCCGGGTGCCGAGCGCTGCGGATACACCCCGCCTGAGCGCGGCGGGCAGCCAGCCCTCTCCCCTCTCCAGGAACGYGCTGGCCTGGAGGGTTAGCCCTCGCCTGCAGCTCCGGCACCAATCCCCTGCTCCAGCCTCACTACTTTTTCAGTTCCATGGAAGAGCTGAATATTCGAATGGCAGCTCTTCAGGTCTCCTCTGAGAAGAGCAAAGTGGTGCCTCTGGGCTTTGCAGAGGACTATTGGGGTGGAATTTAATGGCCCATGCCAGGCAGGACGTCAGACACAATGATGCAACGGTCCCCTTGGCCACCGCCTCTACAACACTGTGAAATATCTCTCCGCTTCCGAGATCCACATCCCCTGTGTGGTTGCCTTAACTTTGCAACAGCAAACTAACCCAGGGCAGCAGCACAGAGCTGTGCATGGGCAGCAAACATCCCAGCTACTGCGGGGCAATGGCTGCTCTCCCCTCCCAAGCGTGATCCATTCACTGCAGCGCGCCGGCTGTGCCAAGTGAGTGGAACCCTTGTGAAACCCGATCCAAACGAAGCCAAGGTCACGGGGATGTTTCAAGATGAATGGAGCACTCCCGGAAGACATGGGCCAACTGGCTCATGGACAAACCATTCATTCCATAGGATTCCCCTGTGTCAAGCTGCACAGCCCATTCAAAACAAAATGAAACAGGAAAACCCCTTCACCCGTCAGCCAGGGCGCCTGCTGCCTCCGCTTCCCACCTCCGCTTGCAGTTCAAACTAACAGCAATAAGCCATTTGTGGGGTGCTACCCAGGAGTAGCAGCAAGCTGGGGTTTCACATCTCCAAGAGGCAGATGAATGCCATTAAATACTACTGGCTGGACACTAATGCCTGGGGCACTTTGCTCTGTGTTTCACTGCTGCAGAACCATCGCACAGCTCTTCTGCATCTYCCCAGTGGCCAGAAAGATGCTGCTGGTTATTAAATGAACACCTCACTTTGGATCCTGTCCAGGAAAGCTATTAGGCACATGCGGTATTCTCCCCAACCTCACCGCGGCCTGAAGTTTGTGGGATTTGGCACAGACAGGTTCCACCACAGGGCCTGCTGGTGCTCTGCTGGCTTCCTTGGAGATGAGAGGAGCGAGGGGTGAAGAGGAGGAGAACGCATAACCCGGTCTCACCTCTTGTTCTGAGAGCCCGTCGATAATTTCTGACACCTCGTGCTCGCTGCGTGCAGCCGACATGGAGAGACCACTGCCCCTCTGTCCTACCCTGCTGGGAAAGGGCAGGCAAACACTCAGGCGCTGATGCTCCGGCTGGTACGAGGCGCCGCGCCGCAAACCACCCCCGCTCCTGCCCCCCTCGTTGCTGCTCCCGGAACAGTTACATCCCCACACCCACTCCACACCACCCATCATACCCAACCATGCTCTCCACCATATTTTCTCGTGTTCCCCTCATCACATCGCAGCAATGGAATAAACATGTCAGCTTTAGCACTGAGCAATTAGCACCGTGCCATTGCATCTGGTTTGCAAACGCCGCAGGAGCATTTAAATCAAAGTCATCCATCAACATCTATCCCCTTACAATGTCACCCAACATAACAGACAATATTTCCCAAGGAATTTAAATCTTTCACATTAAACAGGTAAAAGTTAAAAACATCTGTCAGTACCATCTCTCCCCATCTCTTTACGATAGAACAAATAAAGCCACAGATTAGGGACTTTTCAGACACCTCCAGCTGTTTGAAGGGCACAAGGAATGGATGAAGGACACAAGGATTTGGGTTCTGTGCACATCAGGTGTCTCCAGGCAAAATCCTTGTGGCTTAAATGGGAAGGACAGGGATTTTTCAGTGAGAAGGGTGGAGATCACAAAATTGCTTCTCCACTTGGCAGGAAACAGCATGACCTCAATTGTGCTTTCAATAAGGAGGGTGAGCTAAAGAGGAGAAAATGGGCTGGGAGAGACAGGGGACTCCCCTTTCTGTGGGACCCTCTGTTCCTTTCATATCTTCTGTAGTCACTCCTGTAACCTTTGCAGACGTTTTCCCCCTTTGCCCGCAATCAAAGCGTGAGCATGTTCTAAATCATCAGCACGACCAAATCCATCTGCAAGTCTCACACATCTTTATTTGGGCCTACCACTAAGTGGCTAATTAGTCCCATCCTGGTCAGGTGGCCAGAAAGAGGGACCTGCCCATGTGCTCTGATGTGGCCCGCCAGGAAATTAACAGCAGAGGGGAGATGGGCAGCCACATTCCTGACATTTTTCCTCCTCTGTTGGAGCTATGCTGAGCCGCCCTGGGGAAAAAGCAGCACGTTGTTTGTTTGCTGGCTCCTGCAGTTAGTACATCATGTAATTACTCCAAGAGAAGAGGAGAGATGGGTCCTGCGTAGCGATAGCCACCCCAAGCAATTCTTCCCGCAATCAAATCCCACAGCATTAACAAAGAAAAGAGAAAGGCTGTCCGATACCAGCTCAGCCCCTTCCTACCGCTTCTCCTCTAACCTCTGCATGCGCTCTTGCAGTTCTCGTTGCTTCCGGATCTCCGGGAATTGCTTCTCATAGTATTCCCGCACTTTGCTCTCTTTGGCACGGCGCCGGGGGTTATTTTCGATGCGCTCCACTTTCTTTTCCCAGGCTTCCATCAGCTGGTCATAGCGCTGGCAAAACTTCTGTTCCTGAGAGGGCAAAGTGAGAAAGGCAGATCAGGRGATGGGCTTTGAAGGAGCAGCTCCTCAAGGTCTTTCCCCTGACGGCTGGTCAGGCTGAGCATGAGTCATACCGCTCAGAGAAGCAAGGTTTAGCAGGACACAGATGCACTGCAAGCACTGGGACCAACCAAGGGTAAATTCTCAACACAGGTCCAAGTGTGAGGTCTTCTCACACTTTTCCATTCCAGGCCCAACATCACTGGTAAAACAGGCACTCTGGACCAGTGGGGCTTTGCCTGTCCTTCGTACCTTCTCCCTGAGCATCCTCCAAAGCTTATGACGCTCAATTCAGCTATCCCCAGTCCCAGGGAGGGAGATAAGCTCCCGTTACAGACAAGGAAGGCCACGCACAGGGAGAGGGCAAGTGGAGGAAGAGCCCGAAATGGAGGGGACTCCCCTGCTCTCCCCAGCACACCAACCCGGCTCGTGGGCACCTGCCCTCCAGCAAGGACCCTGGCTCCTCTCGGACACTCGGCTGCTCGAACACACCGCACCTTGCTCTGCCACCAAAGCACTGAGTGCGGGCGGCAGAGGGAGGTTTGCTCCGATGACACCGTGCACGGACTCCCAACCTCATGGACAGAGGTGCTAGGAACGAGCTTTCAAACGCATGCACAACCCTCCTGCTGAAGTCAGTGGGACACGACAAGTCTGTGACCGTAAAGAATTAGCTCTCAAATGCTAACATTAGGTTTAATATTATTATGAATAATATCACTGCTGGGATGCAGTGCAAGCCCTGCATGGCCCTTCCATGGTGGTTGTTATTGTCAGAGCTAACGTCATGTGTTCYGCATTTTCACCATATCCGAACATTTCAAACAGAATTGTTTGTGCAAGTGGAGCCCTCCGACGCCAGCTAGCACAGGGACACCCCCAGGCCAGCAGGGCCAGCAGCTTCGGCAGCTCTTGCACAGGGGCTGGCGGATGCTGGAGAGGCGCTTGCCAGCTCAAACTGGGCAGCTGAAGCTGGAGGGTTTTGGGCTGCAGGAGCTGGTGTCCAAAACCAAACCGGCTGCAAACAAAACCCAGCTGGAGAAGGGCAAGGACGCTGCAGGAAAGCGACCTCAGGTGCATGGTGCTGTCAGTCCTTCCCAGGAAAGAAGCAGCTGAGAAATTAATAACAAAAAAGAAAGTGCCTCCACAACTGATCAAGGCTAAAACCCCAGTTTTCTCTGCAAAGAGGAGCACACCAGCCTCAGAAAGGAGCAGCCGGCGGGGGAAACCACCGAGGGAAGAAAACCAAGCAGCCCTGCTGCCAGCCGATGCGCTGCCGGCGGAGCAGGGCCCATCTCTCAGCCTGCCGTGAAAGAGCAGCGGAGCAGCGGCAGCAGCCGGCGCTGGCAGCCCTCCCTGCCCCGTGGACGAGGAGGGAAAGGCGCCCGGAGAGGAAGGAAGAAACCAGCAGTATTTACAGAGTTGCGGGCCGTTTCTTTCGCTGTTTTTGGCAACGCAAGAAGGAAGCCCCTGAATTGCTTTTTTATTTTCGGACACAGAGGGGAAACGGGATTCTCAGCACGGCAGCTGTTTTTTCTTTAGCAACTAGCACATTCAGCCCTTTTGTGGGATTTTCAACTTCTCAAGTGCTCCATCAGTAGCAGCTGTAATTTCTGCTGCTTATCTCCTCCGGATTCAGATCACCTCCCCCTGCAAAGCCCAGCAGGCCTAACTCTTCTGCTGTTGATTCCCATTGGGAACGCCCAGCGGGGAACCCTTGTGCTCGCAGGTCCCGGTGCGCCGCGGCCGAAAGCAGGACGCCCGGCGGCACCGCTGCCACCCTGGGGCTCGCTCCCGCGGGCGAGACGCCGGCAGAGCGCAGGGGTTCGGTGYGACGCGGGATGTCACACTGCTCTTGGTGACTGCTTTTGCTCCCGATGCAGAGAGCCCGGGCCCATCCCGGCTGCCCAGGACATCTCCACCAGCTCCAGGACCCGGCAGGCGGGCAAGCAACTACCCATGCCGTGACCCAGTGTTTTCGGCTTCCTCTCCACCCTCCCCAGCAAGGTGCTGTCGGATCTCCTTCCCAGCAGGGACAAGCGGGTTCGGCAGCTGCCTCGCGCTGACCCCGCTCAGGCCGGGCTGGTGCAAGAAGAGGACTGGAAGGAGCAAGCCCCTTCGCGGACTCTTCCCAACATGGGATTTTCCAAGCCCAGCGCTCTCTCTTGAGCTCCTGTCYGGGTTAAAACAGTCGAGTAAAAGCTAGTGTATCTTTTCCATCTTTAGTGCCGATGAGTCACTTCTTCTCTTCCCTTCTGGAAGGCCACGTATGTCCTCGGGAAGGGACACAGGAAAAGCGGAGAAGGCAGGAGAGCCCAACGTCTCCATGCAAGCAGGGCGTGCACACTCACGCAGGCCYGCCGCAACGCCACGGCGGGTCTGACGTCGCCCGTGTTGACGTCCCCGGCGCTGGAGAGCAAGACAGCGCCGTAATTTCAGAGCCGCCACCTCCCCCAGACAGAGCCGCCTGCTCTCCACGCCGGCGAGAGGTTTGCCGAGGAGCCCGCAGCCGAGCGCCCTTCCCACCCGCGCGCACCAGCCCCGGAGCGCACGTCGCGGCGTGGGCACTGCCAAGGTGACTCAGGCCACCGGGCAGCTCCGCACCCGGGCACGCGGGGCCGGCACCCCGCCGGGGCGAGCTGATGCCCTCCCGGGCTGCGCGGCACTGTGGCCGCCAGCTCAACATCCTGCGATGCCCCCGACCTCCTCCGCCGTGCCGAGGAGCGAACCCGTTGGGCTGGCTGCCGCCCAGGAAAGAGCCCCGGAGCGGGACGGGCGCACCCCGCCGCCAGCGAAACCCCGAGCTCAGCTCGGCTGGCGTGCGGGGCGCCGTGCTGCAGGAGCGCGGCTTTGCAAGGGGTTCGCAGGGCCGAGCCGTCGCCGTGCTCCCTGGCAGCCGCCCAGGGCGACTTCCTCTTGGCACACGCGCCCGCCCGCTCGCACAGGTCCAGCAAGGCAGCAACCGAGCGCCTCCCYGGTATTTATGGGATTAGCCTGGTAACCATAACATTAAAATATCATTTGCAACACAAATGCGGCCTCCCCCCCGCCCGGATCGCCCAAGACGGTCTCAAGCATAAGCACAAGCAGCTGTTCCCTGCTCCTGCCACCCTTGTGCTCTAGGAGGACGCCCGTGGAAAGGTGAATTTTACACCTAGAGGCTGCCTGGCCGGGATGCCCGTCGCAGGGGGAGGACGATGGCCACAGCGCACCCAGCGCGGAGCATCTCGGAGCCCGCGGCAGCCGCGCAACAGCCTCGGTGACACCGGTGAGCTCTGCCAGCCTCATGTGAAAGCAGCTGGGCAACCAGCGGGGATTTTAAGGTTTCATTCTGAGTGAAACAAATGTCTTCTAGGCCCCAAATTAGGAAGTGAAAGCAGATGTCACTTTGCAAAATAATCAATGGCAAACCCCAGATCGCCTCCCTCCCCTCGCGCTTGTGCTACTGTTTTGAGTTCCCGGACCAGTTTCAAGCCCAGGCGGCTCGGTGGTGGCAACTGTGCATTAGTCATGCTCCGAGTCACTGCAGCAGAACCAGGGTGAACCTAGATTTCAAAGAAATAAACTCATCTCTTGCCACTGCCTTCCTACGGCTGGAGGGAAGTCGGAAGCTGCAGGACTTCTCAGATGCGTTCTGCTCTACTCTCGCTCTCTCTTATTAAGCGAAAAAAGGCTGATGCAAAACCCACTAACTCGATGGAAACACCCGACTTCCCATCAGCTGGGTTACCCTTAACCAGACAGGTTAGTCATGCCACGCACCCGGAGCACAACCAGGTCCACAGCCCGCTGCTGGCGCCACACCAACCCGTTGCCAGCTTTGCTCCAATCCTGGCACGTGATCCGGCCCAACTATCATGGAGCTGGCAATAACCGGAACAGAGGGACACATCCTATGACCCAGCGAGCTCCTCGAGGCAGCGCTCAGCCCACACAGGGCCGACAGAGCAACTCCAACCCTTTGGTTGATGCAGACTAACACTCTCCCCGCGAATAAATTAATTCCTGCTTGCATGCCCGGAGCCGGAGGCTTTGCTGTCCCTCGTGGATGCACAGGAGGTGCTCTGGTTTCATCGGGAGCTGGAGGAAACCCCACAACATGAAAGAGAGGAACGAGAACAAAAATAAAACACCCTGAAACCTGCCAAGTGGAATCTTGCGTCACGGGCAAGAAGCAATAGGTATCGCGAACAAACCGCGGCAGCTCCGAGGAGGCACAGATGCTGCGTTTCGAGCCCTCTTGAARCGATGCTGTCTCAGCCAGATGACAAACAAACTCCCCATCCTGCCAGAAGATCTGCTATATCCTCTTGCTTTCAAAGTGTCGTATTTGGCAAAGAGGCTAAAAATACCCTGCAAAGTTTATTAAGCTTCAACGCTGGGAGGCAGCCGGTTGCCTGTGGCGCAGCCGGGAGAAAGAGCCCAGCTCCAGACCTCCGAGCTGGAAACGCACAGTTTGCCTTCCCGGAAAAACAGACTGGGCCCGCAGCCCGCTCCGGCTCCACGAGCCCGTCCAGCCGATGCGGCACCCAGCAGAGCCGACAGCAAGGGCTCCGTCTGCCGAAAAGCTTCAAGGCTTGGAGAGCTTCTTCATTCTCGGCTGGAATGAAACCGAGCCCTTCCCGAGGTGGCCGGGCCAGCGCTGGAAGCTGCGTCGCCGCCGTCCCAGCAAAGCCGCCTGGCACAAGCACTGGGGCCATCCGGCAGCAGGCGGGAAGCTTTTTGTCTTCCTGTTCCTCTTCTCTTTGGGACCTTTTGGTGAAAATTTTATCCAGAATTCCTCTTTTAAGGAGCCGGCGTTTTTTGGATAGGAAAAGTGACAACAGCTTCGCGCAGTCGATGTCCCCAGCGACGCTGTGCTACGCTTGCCAGGCGCACGCTCAAACGCCGGCAGCGAGAGAGGGAAGGGTGGCTTGCACCACAATCCGCGCCAGAGCGCGGTGCTGTGGCAGAGCCCAGCACTTTGCCTCCTGCCCGCTCGCTTAAAGCCCCTTCCCACCCCGCGGCTCGACCAAAGGGATCCTTCGCGCCGTGCAAGCGGTGCGCTTCGGACCCGACCCAGCTCGCCCGCCTGCAGCATCGCCGCTGTTGGGTTTTCCTGGTCGATGGAGAGGAACCTTTCACGGCCAGACCAGCGCCCTGCTCCCTGCTCTTGGCAAGGCTCTGCAGCGTCGCCCCGCGGAGGGCGACCCAGTGGCGYGGACCCATCGCTGCCTGCGACTGCTGCCTGCAACCGCTGCCGCCTCTGCGGGGCTCCCCGGCCCCATGAGACCCGGCTCCTCCCAGGGCGCACGGTGCAGCAGCGGCGCGGAGGGGCATCCGGGCGCCCCCGCGGTGCCGGGTTCAACAGCAGGTAGATCATGATGCACCTCTGGGATCGGCCACCGTGCGCCCGGGACAAGCCCGGCTCTGCGGGAACCTGCTCCGCCGCAGGTTCGTTCCCGCAGGCGGAGGGAAGGGGCTTCAGYGGGCAGGAGCCGGCTTCAGGAAACTTGGGACACGCTGCGCGCGGAGAGGCAGGACACAGGCCTGGGGGAACAGCTGAGCGTTCACAACCAAACCTGGAACTCCTCCTTCTCCGCGGCACCGGAACGCGAAACCAGCGTCCAGGCGGTGGAGAGCCCCGGGCGCCCTCGCAGCCCCCTGCCTTGCTCTCGCGGCCGAACCGCGCGGGGACCGGCGGCATCGGCTCTGCCCTGCTCCCAGCCRGCCCCGGGCTGCGACGATACACCAGAAAGCAAAAGAACCAGGAAGAAACGCTAGCACGTAGATGGGCTCCGCTAAAAATAGCGCCTGCTACAAAATAGGCAGAAAAATAGCTAAGCGTACCCATTTTGCAAACAGAATCAGCAAATGTATTCACTTTGCAAATTCAGCAACCGTATGTTGCCTATTTTGTAGAATAGGCAAAATGCTTCCCTAAACTCAAAAATCCCCTTTCAAGGACACTGAATAAACCGGCTGGCAGAAATTTACCTATTTTGCATGACAGACGACTTTTCTGCACGCCGTATTTTAGGAACYGGGCTCTTGCAGCCTAATTAAACTTTTTTCCCTCAGCTCCTTGACATTCACAACAGAGCAACTCATTCTCGATTTAGCACAGTAACTGGTCGTTTCTACCAGAAAGCGGCTCCTGTTTAGTTCCCTTCTGGTTCCAATAAAACCACATGATACGTTGCAATCTCTGCTTTGAGGAAGGGAATATTGATACTTTTTCACAGTTGCAGAAGTCATCGCTTATGGCTGGTGGGGTGACCTGAGCAACGCCGGGCTGCCGCGCTGGGTCGGGCTGAAGGCCCGTGTCATCTGATAGGTCTTTTCTGGAAATCTGGAAGAAGTTTTATCAAGAAAAAGACTAAGTAACAAACATGCATTTGAACACAAATGGGAGACAACTGTCCAAGTGCAAGACCTGTGGCTTTTGGAGGGTTGCTACAAAATGGAAAAAAGAAAGGAAAAACAGGAAAGAAAAGGAATATGCCTTTATTYACCATAAATAAGAAAAATATCTGATCACTGGCTCAGAAATGTCTGCGTAAACAGCCCTACTGAAAGCTGTTTTCACAGGCGGAGCCTTCGAACCACTTCCCAGGGCTGCTTRCTTAGTTATTCCAACAATTCCTCCCAGCCAGTGCGGTTCTGTCCAAAAACAGCACCAAAGAAATTAATAAAACCTGCAACATTTTCAACACAGGACACTAACGCTGGCACCTGAGCCTGCCCCAAAATAGAGCCGCTGAGGCAGGAACCGATATTTACACCGTGCACGTAAAACACCAAGCGCCGAGCTGCGAGCTGAATCACCCTTCGCGTTCATAAGCAGAAAGACGCCGCAAAATCCACCCAGCGCTGCCCGGCCCGGGCYGCTCGCCTGCTCCTGGCATTCGCCCTTCTGCGCAAAACAGAAGCAACCGGCGGGTTTCTCCCTCCAGCTCCCGCGGGCAACCGCCAGCACTGCAAATCTACCCGTTCTGCAAATCCCACTTGAACTTTCTCCCGTTTGCTGCGGGCTTAGAACAAAAAGCCTCTGAAGGCTCACAGTAAAACCCACYGTCCCCCGACACAACCGGCGGCGGTCTCCTCGCTGGGTACCGGAAGCAAGCGCGCAAGGAAAGCTCTCCCAAGACGAAGCGGCCGGGGCTCGGTTTTGCTTTAAACCACAAATTCCCAGAACATCGTCCTGCGGCCGGCCGGGCAGAGCCGGATTAGCCTTTAGATCATTCATCAGAAGTACAGTCCGTTTGTTTCACACCTCTCTTTGGGTTCAGTTACTCACAAAACAGACATTTACTCTGTGAATAGTCTCGCTGAAATCAATGAAGGGCTCCACTGCGATTCAGCCAACGCCAYGTGTTTGCTCTGCGCGGGGCGCGCGTGGAGGGAGGTGCTGCGCGCCGCACAATCACGGACCTCTCGCTTGCCTCCAACTTATTTTTAGCAGAAAAGATGCCACGGCAAGGAAAAAGACAACGCAACGGGCAAAATGCTGAGCGCCGGCACGACTGCGCTCGAAAACTTCCTTTTCTTTCTGGCTTCAAAGAATTACTCTGCTTTGTACATTCAAAGGAAGATATAGGGGAATCACTTACCCACTGTTTGCGTGCATGATTTCTCCTCTTAAAGTACAAAATTAACTTTTTCCGCATTGCCTGGTTTCTGAAAAGGAGAAAAGATGAGATCCAGTTAATGAGCCTGTTAAAATTCAAAGCCTTGCTCACTCAACTCACAATTTAGGATTCAGCAAAGCAGTTTCCACCTTAACTTGGAATTGCATCAACTTCAGATGAGTAAATACAGTTATCTGGGGACCTTGCGCCAGCTTCAGAGAAAGACAAACTTTAGATAAACTCTCAAGAGCAAGAAGCTTCACCCGGGCCCGTTGGCAAAGCCAGGGCTAAGGAGGAGGACCAAATCCGTGAACTCCCAATCCTGCAATCGTTTCTTAGGGGCTCACCGCTGAACGGGAGTCCCACAGACACCGGATGCCATCTCACGCCACGCGGGCAAGGGCAGCGTGACCACAACAGGACGGTCTGCTCCCTCTGCGATATCACGGTCTACATAACCTGCGCTGTAACGCAGCCTTTCGTTTCTCCCCACGACAGCCCCAGGGCTCATCCCTTCGGCCACACGCTGCGGCCAAGCACCATCACTTTCTCCGCAGGCTGCACCCGGGGGACACTGCCGTTTAAATTGCCYGTAAAGACGTCAGCATCGGTCGCTCTCGGGGCTGGAAGGGGCYGTCTGAGCGGGGACGCGAGCGAGGGCCTGACTTGCAGCAGCGCGCGCGGCTCCCTGACGCCACGGCTGCAAGCAGACACGGGCCGGGGCCGCAAGCCAAAGCGGGGCCCCGCGCTGCGGCTCATCCCTCGCACAAAGACAGCGCTGCATCCTTCCGCGTGCAGACGGGTGGCTCTGCATTTACCAGCGGGCCAGGCTGCTTCTTGGTATTACCACATTTCGTTCTGCAAAAAGGCAACGGGGTCGCAAGAGAAGGTCCAGTTGTGCAGCCGGGTCCAACCTCTGCAGGGCAGGCGGCACCTCGCGGCCAGCGGCTCCCCGGCCCGCAGAGCTGTCGGTGAGGGAGCTGTCRGCGCACACGCGCTCGCACCGGGTTATTCACCCGCAGGCTCCAGGGAGCTGATAAGAAGGCAGGATTGCAGCAGCGGTTACGGCCCATATCTCCTAACCTCTTGCTTTCTTGGAGCCGTGCCTAACAAAGCTGCAAACAAACGAGCCAGGAAAGTTCAGCCGCTTGCAGAATTGGGACCTCGAGAGAGGAACCAGCCGCTACAACCACAAACAACCCAGTGTTTGCCCGGACTCCTCTCTGGTTCCTTATCCTTCCCTCTTTTTAAAGAGGGCATGAAATGACCTCTCAGAAAAGAAATGCCGCCAGAGCGGCAGGGAGCGGGCAAGGCTGCCCAAGCTCCGCGAGTCTGCACAAACCCAAGCGCTGAACTTCTTCAGTTGTTCCTTTTATTAATATTTATAGCAATAAAATCTCTAGGTGAAAGGTAGAGACCGGGGGCAAAGGAGTTTCCTGAAGACTTTTATCCCGATTAAAGCCTGCGTTGCACTATGTAATTACGGATCAGGAACTTAACAGTCTCTCTCATGCGGGCATGCTTTGCAGGATTTAGCAAAATGAAAATACACCCCGGCTGCTTCCTCATTCCCCTCCCTCCCACGTCCCTTGCGGCCCGCGAGCCGCACAGGGGCCCCGTAAGCCAGCCAGGACCCCCAGGCACCACCCAAGTGCTTTAGGTTACTACGGAAGAAACACACTGGATTTGATTCTTAGCCTGAATTGTACCATTAAGACTTTGTAACCTTCTGGTTTCCCCTCTTAATTAGTTACCAGAAGTACTGAACACCCGCAGAGTCCCCAAGCACCGGCTAAGCCGCGCTACATCTTCATTCTCTTTGACTTTGCCTTGAACACTTTGATGCAAAAATAGACCTTGATTTCCAAGGCAGAGCAAGCAAGTGGCCCTTGCAACTTCTCCTACAGATGGAAACCAGCAGCTAACGGCTGGAAGCGGATTCCCGTAGCCCAGCTCAAGCCATTAGCGCACATTGCCCAAAATCCCTGGGTACTCCCGCGGACAGGCAGCAGGAGCGCCAGCAGCACTCACACCCGCGTCAAAGACGAGGCTGAAGGCTTCTGCGTCCCCCCGGATTGCAAGCACTTGGATCTGCAATGATTTTTTGAGCAAGGGCTTGAATATCAAACCACGTCCCTTGACTCCGTTYCAGAAATCAAGGTGCCACTGATCAAGAGGGGAAAAAATAATAAATCCCTGCAAAGGGGCTTCTTCTGCCGTTGCTCCTTTTCGACAGCACGCTCACAAAGGCCCCACTGCTGTTCCGGGCTGCACTGCACCGAGCGGAGGCCGCCTCATTAGACGTATTAACAAACATCRCTGCCAAAGGCTTCTCCCTGCGGGATCACACAATCCCGCTGCCTTTTGTCTCCCTGTCCACGGCACACCCACCCAAGAGCCTCAAAGCGGCTTGCAGGCAACCGCTGAATTAAACCTCACCACTCATCGCCCGGGAAGCAGCAGTCACTTGCCTTAAAAGTTAGGGAAACCGAGGCGCGGAGCTGCAGGGCGGCAAGGTCAGTCCAGCTGCATCCAGCACCGTTTGCTGGCCCCCGGGCACCAGTCGGCCCTGCAGCCACCTCCGCCACCCGCAGCCTCTCCTCCGCTCGCATCTCTTCACCCCGAGCGCTCCAGACGGGGCCCCGGCTCCTCGCGGGGCGCCCGGTGAGCTTCCTCRGCCAGCTCCGGTGCCGCAGCGGGCAGCGATGCCTCCCTCCAGGGACCCCGTCTGCCAGCGTTTGCTCCACGGCTTTCATTCAGTGTGAACAAACTCCGATGGGAGACTGCGCCCAAAAGACACATTCCCATTGTTTGTTTGTTTACTCTAATTCAGTGGAAATTGTGATTTTGGGAAATTGCTGCAGTGATGCTAATGATGACAACTTTAGCAGGGCCCCAGTCTTACTCCCCAGCCACCGGCCTCCTGGGGTGCTGGGAATTTCAGCTGAATACGACACCCCAGGCTCCCTTTGAGGGCGAGGGGAAAACACAACAGAAAAGCATGAAAAGGTTGCTAATCAAAAGGCAAATTAAAAAGCATCCAGTATTTGACGCTCTTTGCATGATCTCGTGATTATTAAAGCGCTCCCACGATTTCCCAGGGGGTCGCTGCTCGGTCTGCCCCACGGGCATCGCTCTGCAGCGCGCGGCTCCCCACGGCGGCTTTGCCCCCATGCACAGCGGAAAGCAAACCCGCCCCCCGGGCAGCAAACCGCTCCAGCCTCTCCGCCTCACCCCACCAGCGTGCACGAGGGAGAAAAGCAGCTCAGCAGTTTGAGCCGCCAATGCGCTCCGACGAGGGTGCGTCACGGCTGTCAACCAGCCGAGCTGCTCCAGCAGGGAGCCGGGGCGAGACGGGCTCGCGCCCGCTAATGGGATTTCAGCTGCAGCCGCTCAAGGGCCCGGTCCTCTTTTTCACGCGCCAGCCTGGGCAACCTCCGAGAGCAAGGCAGGGGCTTCGACACTGCTGCTGCCTGGTCTGCCGCAAAACTTCTCAGGAGACAGGAGAGTAAATGAAGAAAATTAGAGGCTCTTACCCAGCTGATGTGTTGTCTCGAGTTTTGCATTACGGCTGACCTTGAGAATACTAATACAGGCAAAGACTTAATGGCTCTGCAGCTGTAAAAATCAGGAATGCCTTGAAAGCAAGCGCATATTTACCACTACCAGGGCTGAAGTAATCAAAGAGTGAAAGGATTAAAAACAACAACAAAGCCCCCTCATGCCCTAAATGTTTTTGTCACTTTATCTTTTTTTTGTGTAAGGTCAACCWTTCAAAGGTTAATACAATCTTGGTAAATATAAATACGCTTCACAGTTTATCTTGATACATGTACTGCTGTTACTTAGAAACCATTTGCAGAGAGGTTAATTCGGGCCACATGTCTCAGAAGCACATGCTGTGCTCCCTGGGCAAATCAAACAGTGAAGCAAAAYTCCTGCGGCACAGCCCGGGAAGGTAAAGGCTGTCCTGTCCGCTAGCAGAGCTCGAGCCTCGCACAGAAATAACGACGTGGAGCAGCACGTCAGCAAGGTCACCGCTGTAACGCGCCGACCCTCCTTCGTCATCCTCATCAAGGGCCCAAACCCTTGCAACTCCCCACCTGCAGTTTGGTGGTGCATGGGAAAAGCAGGATATCTGGAGACCTGCATGGCCTTGGTGACTTGAAGTCAAGCACTTCACGACCAGAAAGCATGGGGGTAGAGAGGCTCTTTAGCTAAAGCAACAGTGACTCTTGTGGCCGGTTTTAAGTACTGCTGTGCTGCAGAAGCAAGACGCACCACACACCGTTCTGGTTCAGGCCAAAGCATTAGCTCCTCGTCCTGTCCTTGGCAGTGCTCAGGCAGCTGCTAAGGGAGCAAGTGTAAAGCTCGGATGGACACAGCAAGACGTCGAGCCCTCCCAGGTTCTGGCAATCTGGGGTTTCGGGACTGCCAGATGGCGTATCCACATCTTTGTGTTCAACAGCCCTTGATGAACCTCCCTTCTGTGAGTTTGTTTACTTGCTGTTCGAGTCCATCCACATTTTTGTCCTCCCTGCCACCTTGCGGCTGCAGGCTCCACGGCTGACTGATGCATTTATGAAAAAAGCCCTTCTTTTCTGGTGAGCTTAAAGCTTCTGCCTGGTATTTCATTTAATATCCCCTAGCACCTGCCGCTATGACACAAGGAATATGCATTTCCCACTCACCTGCTCTAGCACAGTCCCAATTTTATACATTTCCAACACTTCCCTCTAAAGGTAGCTCTTTTCCAAGGTTGAGGACACCATGTTCATTTACCTTCTCCATACCAAAAGCTATCCAGCCCTTTGGTCCCCAGAGGAGCTTTTCCTACACTTCCTCTGCACCGTCCCTTTCCGAGGAGAGGGGGAAAATTAATCAGTGAATGTTAAACAACCTCCTCGGTCTCCTGTAAAGAGACACTGAATTTTAGGGGTACTGGAGATCCCCAGAAACAGTCATCTCCAGCCCTTCTGCCTCAGAGCCTGGGGAGGTGGGAATCTGCCCCTCAAGGGGCATAAAGGCAACAGCACCAAGCACTCAGCCACCGGACAGAGCCCTGGAAATTACAGCTCAGAGCCATGCTCAACTCCGTGCTAAGGGGTATGGCCTTACGGCACGAGAAGTGCCGGAGCCCAAGGCTTCTCCTCCTCCCTAACTGCTCTGCGAACGCCTCAAGGTTGTCTCTTCTTGCTGCTGGTGAACTCAACTGGCAGTAATCTTCCATCCCAGGAGGACGAGAGAAGCTGTGCCTGCTACAGAGGCTGTGGGCACTCTTGGGTTTTTCGCGTGGGAGGCCCATATGTTCGCAAGTCGGGGATGGCAGTGGCTCTTGGGAGAGGCGAATCCCCTGCTTCAAGGGCCAGGCACACCTGAGCCCAGTTCCCAGAGCCAATCTCCAAACCGCCGAGCACCTACGTAAAATACATCTCGCGCTCCACGCAAAGCAAAGGGAGCRAGGAAGCCCTCTGAAAGCAGCCACTTCCACCTTAACTGGCTTGGCACAAGGTTGTTTTTGTTTTTTTGGCTTTCACAATGGAGCCAGTCAAGGAGAGAACCCGTAACTCTGACTTTTGAGTTATTTGGCTCAGGTCCACATGAATTACTTGGCTGGAATCCTTCTGGAGGTTGTGATCTTAAAACGATGTGTGCGCACGCATGTGTGTCCGTGTTGGTGTGTACATATATGTGGATGCTGCCAAAACATTAGGATAAGGCTCCCAAGGATAGATAGATCGATGTAGTGCAGCACACCTGGCCAAATCTGCCTGCACAGACCTTGAGCCAGTGCAAGAAGAGATGAAAAGTGGTTTGCTATTTGATCAAAACTAATCACGGGTATTTAATTACACAGGAACATCTTTCATCAAACAGCCAGTGCAAACAAAGTAGGGATCAAGCCTGCAAAGAGTGACGGGAACGAGGCTGTGAGCAGCTGGCAAACCAATTGCACAGTGAGATTTATCATGCAGGCAAGGGCCGGAAACTGAGAAGCCTTCTGGCAACTCGAACCAAACAAAACACTGCCAGTAAGACTGGAGATCTTTAAATCACGGGATCCATGGAGCATAGCAAGAACTTCCCAAGGTTAAACCGACCAAGAAGTAACAAAAGAGAAGTGCTCGTGTGAACAGGAACGGGTGCCTCCCATGACTCCAGGTATGCCTGATCCTGAGCTTTCCTGCGACATGCTGCAGCTCAGGGCAGTCTCTGATTTCCTACATCTCTGGCCGCAAGATGGCCTGCAGAGAGGGCAGGGAGCAGGTCATCCTTTCCATGGGTCATTCCACTCATTCATTTCCTTGCTCTGAAATGGCCAGAGCACACAGCTGCACCTGGGAATATAGTATAACCTATTAACCCCGAGGCAAGTCACATTCCCCTGAAAGCCAACTGTTTGGAGCAGTTTCCTTGCAACACTCAGAAACACTTTCTGGGGAAGAAAAGAGAAGATGATCTTTAGCTAACTCATTCCAGAGCCTTTGAGCATTGGGATGGACTAAACCAACAACACCCTTAGTGCCACTGAAAATGGAGCGACATAGGTATGGAACTTTGGCTGTACAGTCAGGCAAGCCAAATTAGTGCCCAGAAACAATAGTGAAGGGAAAGAAGCCATTCAGAGGTCTGCCAGCTTCCCCAAATCATGTCCCGCAGGTCCAAAATGCTTCAGAGCTCCCACACCATCAGTAKAATTCAGTAGAATTCATCCATTAGCGGCATGGAAAAATTTGTGCTGATAATCCACCTGGCGGTCCATGTGAGATTGTTGTGCTCCAAGGAGGAGATGCCTTGGGAAACTTGGGATCCTTGTTATCAAAGCCTATCACGGCTGAGTCCCAGCACAGTCTGTCCCATTCCCTGCAGGGCCATCCCCTGGTGAAAATGTTCCCACTGAGATGCTCAAATGACTCCCCTGGGCAGCTATTACATTCCCAATGATGGTTCTTAACATCAAATTGGAAATTAATGTCCATCCTCTTTAGCATCTCTGAGCTTAGGACCAAGGCGGGACAAGTGCGAGCGCAGAAGCACTTCTGGCGATCACAGTCGGGCACACATCCTATGCCTTTGCCTTTCCTTAAAGCCTACATTGATACTGCAAGCCCAAGTGTTTCAGCGTGGCCCACACAAAACCAGCACCTGCCTTGGCACTGGCAAGGGAAACAGGGAAAAGGTTGCAGCATGCGTCTCCGTCATTTAGTCATTCATCACAAGGTAATACTTCTGCCCTAGCACATAGAAATAGAGAATAAAAGAGACGAGAAGCCTTGAATGGGATGTGCGGGGAGCTGCTAGGTGAATTTCTAATGAGGAAAATGTCTACAAGCTTTAATAAAAAAGACCTGAAAGAGAATGTGCTAGTAGTGACAGGGTTTGGAAGAGCATTTGTGTTACATGTCAGGCTTGTACTATGAATTTAGAAGCAATCCATTGCTACTAAAACCCGAAAACAAAACAGCCAGTAATGAAAAGATGACTTAAATCTTACAAAGTGACAAGTGATTTGGAAGGCTGTAGTTAGTAGATTTTCAGAAGGAAGCTGTTCTGCTCTTTTTGGAAAAAGGAAGATGCATTTGAAAAAGAAAAGTTATTCAGAAGCCCCTAAACCTGTCTGAGAGTTTGGACTTATGATTTCAGCTCTGCAGAAGCAAGGTTCATCCCCCAGAAAAGCCATCAGCAGCAGTCAGCCACATAAATGTGCAAGTACTGCCAGTACACACAGCTTTGCTGTCCTTGGATCTAGAAGCGCAAGAAAACCAGAACCACATAAACCTCAATCCGTTTGCTGTGACTGCACACTCAGACCCTGGTTCTCTGACACCTCTGCAAGCGTTTCAAGGCAACACAGCTTGGTTTCACCCCAATATTTCTGTGTTTCAGCATAACAGGTTTGAAGCAAACAGCCTCTTGCGCATACTTAMCCTGGGCTTTTCAGTTTTCCTTCTGTGTGCTTTTTCAAGGTTCAGAAGCTCATATTTTGCTTTCAAACACAAATCCCACAGACTATGATCTCAACGTGACTGCTTGGGAAAGGGAGGGAGGAGAGTCCTACCGGGCTGTTTTTCATGGCCGACTGAGTCAAAATCTCCTGAAGGAGAGATGAAGGCCCCCTTGGAGAATCTCTCTCCAGGTAGACAGCAGGTATTTGATCCTGCTCATGTGAACAACATCCTGTCATTTCTCAAACACTTAGAGGAAAGAAGGTTAATACCTTGGGTGCCAGGCGTCTGAAGAATAAGTAAAATTGCTCAGGTGGGATAGGAGGGGCAGCTCTCATCCCTGTACGTCCAGCTGGCAAAATACTGCAATGAAGAGACCCAGAGGAGATGCAATGGTGCTTAACTAGTGGAGAATTAGGTGTCCTTTGCATCTGTTGCTGTATTTCAGCAATGTCTAAAAAAAGCAATGAGAAGACTTTGCAGACCCCCTAAACTTGTGCGGAATCATTCCAGTGGCCTCCAGCCATCTTCGGGGCCGCGGTACATCCTGAAGGAGCCTGGCAGCATGTCGCAAAGCCAAGCAACTCACACCGTGAAAGATAGCCCACGCTGTCCCCATCAAAACAAGGGGGACTTTAAACGTTGCCTCGCTCTCTTCTTTCTTGATGACAGAGTGGCAGAGCCTTTTCCTCCAACAAAGCCAGTATTTCAAACACATCAAACCACAGAYGATTTTAAGGTAGGTCAGGTCTTCGGCACAAACCACTCAGCAGTGCTTTAGCTCATGCAGCAGACGTAGCATACAAAATTAAGCAGGTTTGCTCAAAGCCTGCCTTCATAGGTGAACCAAATGGACCCAAGCAGACGGGTAACAGAACACAGCAAGGCAGTTAAATAGGACTTAAAGGCTTTTGAAATCGCAAACATTGGAATGAACTGGGGCATGAAATTAATTTTAACTGTACTGAATAGGAGACAGGCCATAAAACTCCATGAAAATAAGAGACTGGTAACATTTTAGGAAGAGTAGAAATTCTCCCTGTAACTTCCTTGCCAGCTCTATTAGCATAAGTGACTCATCCCAATTGAAAAGCAAAGCAAACAAGCAGGAAGAATTAAACTAGTGTTGCAGCTCAAAGGATATCACTGTAGAGAAATCGAGGAATCACGGCTTTTGTGATATCCCCATGCCATCCCAYTGACCCTTGCAAATGTGCAACTGAAAAAAAAAACCTGTCCCAGGAAAAGTGTAAAAAAAAAAATTTTTTTTTCAAATAGAAACAGCCTGAACATCCTTCCATGCCCAGGTACGAGGCATCTAATCAACTTCACATGGTATGATTTTCTCTTTAGCACAACAGAGTCATCTTACAATGAGATCTTGCGGACAGAATCACAATCTAGATTTTTTTCAGCCACGTGCCAAAGGCATTATTCATTATAGCTAAATTTGCTCATGGTGAAGTTGTTCAGAAGAATCTGCATTCAGTTACACCTCAGCAGAATGGTGGTGTCCTGGTAGTTGTCCATCCAGTGCTTTAATGCAACCAGCTGATCTCTCCAAGCACCCAGCTCATGTACTTCATCTCCTACTGAAAGAGCCACCTCCAGGCTAGAGGATGGAAGCTGCTCGTCTACAGTAGGACAGCACAAATGTTTTAAGAGTGAGGAAAGAAGAAAAAATATCTTCAAATGCAGCCAAAGGAAAAGTTGTGGGTAAGATTTGAACATCCATGATTTGGTCAAAATGCAGAAGTTTAATACCTTTTCCTCTCAGAGAAAACACCCTGAAATACTTGCTTCCAAGAGTCACTAAAGTCTTGATTTTTAATATCTGCCTCCCAGCTGCCCAAATATCCTGTAATGTGCATCAGGACACAGGAGATAGGAGAACAGATCAAAACAACTTCTCCACATGGTCATCAACAGGTAGCAAAGCAAAATTCAGACTCCAGGACCTCTGGGACAGGCCCACGGTCAAAGGAAGAAAGCATCTGGAACCCAGATAGTTCAAGGGCCTTTTGTTGACCTAGATCTGTGAATGCACTTGGCTGGCATCAATAACCAGCTGAAGACAGCTAATTGCAAGGTTTCTGGAAGGAGGAGATGGAGGCTTTTCATTAAAACGTGTGGTTTCCTTTCCATGTTTCTGCAGCATTAATCACAGCGAACATTAACCCTGAGACTGCCTGCTTCAATCTCTCCTCAGTTTATCATCACCACCGCTACAGCCACAAGGGACGAGTGCCCACTGTGGGATTAAACAACCCTACAGAGGCCTAAAAGTGAAGGTCTGGAGAACAACGCTTGCTCTACAGACTCTAGAAGCTGCTTTTGACAGCACTTCACGTTTCATTAGCAGCTTCACTCCTGACCTGCGCAGTCAGTTCCCTCTTGTTTGTGCCTGTCTTTCACACAGCAACAAAGGACAGGAAATCATTTAAATCACAGGAAAATGTGATCACGAAACCACAAATATTGGCAGGGGAATGGAGAGTGGGTGAAGTATCTGGAACTACTTTTAACTCATTCTTTCCAAGGACAAAACTAGCTAACAGCTTGCAATCGCCACCGTCAGTGCCCAGCTTGCACTGGCCAGGGAGCGTTCCCAGAGAAGATGGGGATTGGGAGAGACGGTGGCTGCCACACAACCCTGCTGCCAGGGTAAGTCATGTGCAACGTGCCAAGTATCTCCTTGGGCCAGCACGCAATTCTGTGCAGGATGGGGTCTCCATCATCGGCCCCCAAACCRACAACAAAACATGCCCGCTTCCCAAAGCAGTGGGCTGCAAAGCCCTCCCAGGGAGCGCAGACCCTCTGCCAGGTATTATTGCTCTTCCCAAGAGCAGAATCGTCRTCTACGTTGGTATTCACGGGTGGAATCAGTAAGCTGGAGTGGGTTGCTCTGGTTTGGTTCGCTTATTTAATTATGTGCACCTATGAAGGCACACCTGAGCGCAGCGTGCTGTGGGGGCAGCCAGCGTTAGGGGCAGACGTCCGCCTGGCCCCGCGCACCCTCCCTGCACCCAGGGCTGCCTTCGCGGCACTGCGTCCGTTGAAGACAATAGCCAGAGAACTTAAAAACAGGAGGCCCAAGCCAAAGCCCATGAACGTCAAACTCCCGGGGAGGCCTTGCCTGAGGCTTCTGGCAAGGTCTGGCAAGCCCGAGCAATCAGAGGTACAGGCCCTACCAAGGGCAGGTTTGCTGGTGCCCCCGGAGCCGCGGGCTGCCCAGGTCCCTCGGGACAGGCTGCTGCTGACAGGTGATGCCCTAATCCCTTTCTGAAATGGAAATCCTGGAATGAGAAGGTCAGAAAAGGGGCTGTCTGGAGCAGGGAAAAGGGAGACCTAGCAGACCAACCACATGAGCTGAAAGGGGAAGACGCAAAGGAAGTGTCTGGAAGCTGAGAGCCACTGAGAGGTCTCCGAAGCAGGAAAAGAAACCACCGCCTGTCAATTCCTCTGTTTGCTTTCCCTCCCCGCATCAATGCTCTCCGTCCCTCCGACCRACCAAAAGGAGGAGATGCCTCCCTACGCCGCGGGAGCACGTGGGCACCGGCTGCTTGCAGCGCGCGGGGGACACCGCGCACGGCCCTCGCGTTCAGCACTCCGGCCCAGCCCTGCCCAGGCACCAAAAGGCTCGCCACGACGCTGGGTTCGAGCATTTACCAGATCCTCTTCCTCCTCCCCGCGCGCTCTGGGGACAGGCGGCATTAAACACCAGCAGCGCCTAACGCAACGCAACGCAACGCAGCTCCCTGAGCCCCGGCAGCAGGACGGGAGAGTAGGGAACGTTAGTCCTGCCACTGTGATCGCCCGGCATCAATTAACACACTGCTGAAAGCAGAAGATTATGAACTTTTGTCGATAGATTATTCGAGATGATTATCAGCAGCTGACTGAGCCCCTACCAGAGCAGACGCACTGCGGGCAGCACCAGGCAGCACGTCTAGAGCAGTCAGCTGTTCATTCAAGCCAGATACAAGTTTCAGATCTGGTTTGATTATTTAAAATTTCCAACAATAACCACAGTTATCGCTATTCTCATTATCTGTTATATTTCTTCTACGTTCAGGAAGTTACTGTCGTTATTAAATGCAAGTTGATGATTAAATCATGTATTGAGGTGATAAGTCATAAATTACACAATTGCCAAGTCTCAGTAAGTATCTTTGAAATAAACAGTGGTTCTTAGACATTCAAGAGGTGCTTCATGAAAATCTAGTTGTAATTGCAACTTTTAATTTCACCCCACCTTTCCTGCACGCACGCACACACACAAGCTGGCAGTTGATTTCGTACTTCAGTACGTGCAAAATAAACAAAAAAAAGCGCCTCACATTTCATTTCCTTCCAAAATACCCGTGAGCACGAGCATCACTCAGAAGCAAGCCCGAGCGTGGAGCTCGGAGCGGGGCCCCGCGCCATGCCGGCCCCTCTCCCAAAAGCCCTGCRCCCCGGGCTGGGGCCATCCGTCCCAGGGCAGGCCCCGCACCTCTGGAGGAGCCAAATCCATCTCCGTAACCGTGCTGCTCCGGCCGTGGCCTCGGGTCCGCTCCAGAGGAGCGTGACGGGCCGGGAGAAGGCAGGTGAGCAGCGGCTGCRCACGTGGGCTCGCATTACCCAGCGCCTTTCCCCCGCCACCACTGCTCAGTGGCAGGGCGCTTTTCCTAACATTTGCTCGCGGATTATCCGCTTCCTCCTCAGTGCGGCTCAGCAGCTTGCCCCAGCTGGCCGCAGAGCCTCCAAGCGGCTGCGTTTGCCGCCTGAGCCCTGCGACTTCAGCTCCTGTCCCTCCTTGGCTCCGATACCTGCTCCTGCACGTAAAAGCGCACTGCAAACTTGCGCTGAAGCCCGCTCAACTACGGCAAACGCTCTCTGCCAACGCACCAAGAGAGCGGCCAGGACCGGTTCCCCCGGGAAATCCAAGCGCACCTTTAGCATCCCGCTAGCGCCCCGGCTCCCGGCGGCTGCACTCCCGCAGATGCTTTGCTGCTCCAGGCCCCAGCAGCAGCTCTAAAAGGGTACGCGCTAGGTCTTGGCAGCCTTAAGAGGAAACAAGGACTGGGCGCAAGCTAGCATCTCTCCCGCTCCMGCCTAATGTACAACCTGACATTTAAAATAGCCTTTATTGCCACGTACTTACATTTTAATGTTTTCATGGTACTGCCTGGTGTCTGAAGGCTGGTTGTATAATGGCTGAAATAAATAAGAAAAATGAAGGCATGAACGGTACAGTCTGACATTTAGAAACTTCAACCCGTCAGCAGCGCCGCTGCCTCAGCGTGGGCTCCCGTCTCCCCGCGAGCCGCTGCGGCCCAGGCGCGCGGCGCCCGTCCCCGCGCCCCCCAGCCCACCCGCCTCCCGTCCCCGCTCCTCGCGCCGCTCCTCCGCTTTAATACTGGCGGGTGCCGGCTCCTCGCGGCGCTGCTTGAGTCACGGTGCATCCCGGCTCAGCCCGTGGGAGGGCAGGCAGCGCTCGAGCGAGCTGGCTCAGAACAAGCAATTTGCTACGTAATACATATAAACACTGCGCGGCGGAGTAYGTGGTTGTTATTCGCTTGTTGAAAATGCAGTGCGCTTTGGAACATATGACACGGGGGAGGCGAGGGGAAAGGGGGGCTCGGGGAGCGGCAGGAGACAGGCTGCACGCTGCAAATTGTTATGTCTACTCGAGAAGAGCCTGCCGGAGCTTGCCGAGGGAGCCAAACGCCAACAGCCGCGGGGCGGACCAGCCTTCGCCCCTGCGGTTCCCGCAACGCCAGGGTGGGTCGGCCCCAGGAGATCGCTTCAGCTCCGGAGCACCTCGCAGCACCCGGACAGCGATGCTCTTGGCTCTGTCCATCAGCAAGGCTCTGGCAGCCCGAGGGTTTTGTCCATGGTCACCCAAAATGCCTCTGGCAGAGCCCCAGGAGCCTGGTGGTCTCCAGATCCAGGTGGGAGCATCCATTATGGGGTTGCTCTCCTCCCTGGACCCTCAGTGAAGAGGCACCACGTTAGAGCCCTCCGTGGGGCCTCGGGAGAGCTGGATCCATCCCTGGATCCATCCCCAGATTGCTCACACTCGCCTGACCACCTGCAGCCATCCCTGCCCGTGTGGCTCCTCTCCCTCCCTGCCTGTGGGCTGAAGGCCCTTCAGGAAACCTCCACGATACAGGGAGAGAAAGGTGCGTATGGACCACACTTGGTCGTACCCCTGCGATCATCAGCTGCGCCAAAATGCCACCCTTCCCCGGACATGGGGACCGAGTCACCGCAGCTCAGGCCGTGCCGAGAGCCACCATCAGCTACTGAGCGGGAATGCCTTGAAGATGGGCTGTGCAAGCTCAGCAACGCTCCTCCGCCCCTGCCCTGGCAGCAAGGAGCACGCAAATCCCCAAGGCCTGGGACACGGATGGGAGGAGGGAGCTGGCACACCAAACGCAGCCCGGTCACCCTGCRCACCCGGGCTCCCATGCCTGCCGTGAGCCTGGCGGCCTCCTCCCACCACGACCTGCCACTCCATCAGCTCAGGACAAGTGCCAGGCTGGACCGAAGCGACAGGACAAGGTTTCAGCTTCTTCCCAGGTCTCCACCATCTGCACCACCCCTCCCAGCACAGCCCTGACACCCGTTGCTGCACCTATTTTCAGCCTGGGTTTCTGCTTTAACACAAACAGCAATAAGCAACCGTTGTGCCTCGCTCACCTTGYTGTGCAAGGCACGATCCCAGCCACCCCAGCCAAGAAGGAAGAAACCAGACCAGCTCTGGCACAGGGGATGTATTTTTTTAATCATAAGTCAATCCAAAGTTCTGCATAGTTTTAGCTGGTGCCAGGCCAGGCTAAAGCAAAAGGCAACCTGGGACTGCTCATGGAGCAGAGACACGGCATATACCATGTCACCAGGTTGCGTCCCCATAAGCGGGCTGGAAGGGCATTCGGGATGAATCCCATAAAGGCTTTTCTAGTTACCAGCTAAGCCGGCATGATTTGTGTTAATAAAAGCCTGCATGACCCAACCATCAACAGCAACTGGTCTCCTAATGAACGCACCTCCTGTCTAACCACAGAAACACCGTCCAACTTTTCCGTCAGTTCATCTGTACACTTTCACGGAACCAGCTGTGAGTGATTTAACATCTGTGGCCAAACACAGGCAGGGGGAACGTGTGAGGGCTGGTTCCTGGCTGAAGGTAGTATCCTGGACCAGCACATCTTCTCTTTGCAATCACATGGCTGAGGCCATGGGATCCACTCGATTTCACCGGAGATTAAACTTATGAAAAGGGCGAAACACCTGCTGAACAGAGGCTGTCCTAGCCTTTGTGCCTCGCATCTGCATCCCGCTGTCTTCTAACAACAGAGCTGGAGAGGACAGGACCTGGAAACACAGGTGGGTCCCTTTCTCTTTCATTTTGGAGAAGGTGCTATGCTCACCTCCTCCATGGGCTTTCCTCGTCACTGCCACAAGTGCTTGGCACAGAAGCTTGATTTTTAACATGGACAGCCTGTCTCTATGGCCTTGTAAAGAAACCCACTGCCGCTCCTCTCCCCCTGCCATACAACAGGACAGCAACACCAGCCCAACCTGTGCAGGATTTGCACAGAAAGGGGATCAGGTGTAGTTCTCCCTACTTCTCTGCAGCCCCTCATCGCTACATCTTGGCACTACTGTGTCAACAGGACCTTGCTCTGGCTGCCCTTGGACTTGTGTCACTCTTTCCTTGGGACAGTGCAAGCAAACTCGTATGAAACAGGAGTGCAGACAAGTGCAGGCAGACAGTCCTGGCGAGATGAAACGCTGCCTCTCAGATGGGGCACTGGGGCCACCAGCAGCACCAAGGCATCTGCTACCCTGCAAGGGGACAACAAGCTGCAAGGCTGCCAGGAGCATCCCACCAGGACAGCAAGGAGATACCTAGCCACCCATGCTGGCAGTGCCAGGGCAGGCAAGAGGGAACAAGTAAGCACCCAGGAGGAGGCATGTTCTCAACAGCGTCTCTTCCCCAGGGCCTATTTCTATCATGAATGCTCTCAGATCTGTTGGTCCACCTCCAGGCTCAGAGCTGGCTGTGCACTTCATGCTTGGAAAGTTTGGAGGAACACAGACACCTGTCTCATCACGTAGCTCAAGAGGGACAGGTCCGCACTACGGAGAGAAGAAATCAAGCTGTGGCTTGGGAGCATCACATCCACGATTATCTTGGCAAGAGTCTACCGGAGGAACTGCTGGGCTGCCTTGACTAGCGAGTAGCTCTCGCAAGAGGGCTGCAGGAACTGGAAACATCGATAAATGGAAGTGCCTTTCTTCCCTCTGTGCTCATAAAATCACAGCAAACAGGCTGGCATGTGACGAGTCACACAGACACCTTACTCCCGCTGGCAGCTGGGTGGAATGAACGTTTTGTTTTGTGTCTGGGTTATGAGAGCCTCACATGCACAGGGGACATCACATATGCCCTGACGCTACTCAGCTCACCAAGCACTGCTGATTCGGTTCCACTGTTACTTATATATGGTATTAACAGCCACCTAAGTTCTTAGTTAGCGGATCTAAGAGTTAAAGGCAGACCACTGCACACATCACTTTAGAAGAACAGCCCAGACATTCAGAAATAAGAAACTCCAGGACCCAAACCCAAATCCTGCACCCCAGCAACATCTCAAAGAGATTTCTACCTCCACGGCAGTCTCATCCCTTGAACTCTGCGCACAAGTCGAACAAGCACAAGAGAAAAGTTTTTACCTACCCCATATAAAACATATCTCGTGAGTGACTAAATCATAAAAGAAACTATTCTCAACAGGGCAGGGACTTCACAAACATCATCTTTCCTCGGAGCTGTCCGCAATCTGCACAGAATTATAACTTTCTAAATGAGTAAGCAAAAGTAAGTCTGATAGGTCAGATGGCTAAGGAGACRTGTTCAAAACATTCAGAGCGTTTCTCCAGGGTAAGAGACACATAATGCATTTCTCTGGGGTATGACATGTGAGAAAAACAAAATTGCAATGCAAGCTATTACTGACGAAAACTTAGAGTTAGTGAAACCTCTTTAAAAACAAAGCAGAATGGAAGCCCTCAACTGCTTCCTGGCCACTGCAGCTTTCAGACTACAAACCTCAATGAAACTTCTCCCTGAGGAAAACAGCGGGTCACTTTAAAATGGTCCCACTACATTGCAGGGATAAAACGAGGGGAGTTATTAAGTTATTAAGTCACAACCTCCTCTGTACCCACCGCCCTGCTCCAGAGGGGAGCACAGCCTCGAGGGCCCTGGCTCAGCAGAGCACCTCAGTGTCTGCTTAGCTTTGCTAGGCCCCTGCAAATCACTGAGATTTAAACCTATGCTTAATAGCTTCACCCTCTCAAATGGCAAGCTGCTCTGTGGCAACAGAACGAGAAAATTCCTGCCAAAGACATACCCTGGGGTTTAACACAAGGAAAAGGTCCTAGAAGAGCCCTCAGATTAGTGCTAATGTGATGACTCACTTAAGGAATGTACCGAATCCGACCTTGGCTGCTCCAGCGCTGCAGCACTTGCATCTGTGCCGGGCTCAGCGCTGGCGGGTGCTGGGATCCCTTTGCAGGGGCAGCTGGTTTTTGCTGCTCGGAGAGGGAGCCAAGCGGAGAGCAGCGTAGCCGCGACCGCGCAGGCGACCAGGACGTCCTGCATCAGCTGGTGCTGGTGTGGGAGGTACAGGGAAGATGTATAGGGCCCCCCCAAAACCCCAGAGAGGTTGGAATAGGATTTGGGTACAAATCTGCACATTTAAAGCCACAGAAACACAAAACCAAGCATCCTGCAGCAAAGAGAATCAGCACCCTTCAAAACGTCTCCGACAAAAGATGCAGGGCCAGATCTTGCAGGGTCAAATCAGGGAGAACCAGGCAACGGGCAATCAACGCCGGCCTCTTCCTTAAGACGCTCAGCTCCCAAGGACTCTGATTTCAATGGAGAGCTTGTGAACACAAAAGCTCCGAGCGAGCTGCTTAGGAGGAGGAAGTCAGGAGTTAGGATTCCTGCCAGGGCAGGGCCATCTCGCAACAACTTGAACTTGAGGGGAAATCAGTGACAGACCCAAAACTTCCAGGTAAGCCCTTATTTATGCTACATTGGCTCGCTCTCAAAACACCTTCTGTCTAAAGCTGTCAATAAGCCAACCGATGTGCACAGGTGGGAAGATCTCTTCCTCCGCCGAAACGCAACCCCCTCAGAGCAACCTGCCGCCACCGCGGCAGAGGCAGAGCCCCGCCGCAGCCCCTCGGCCCCCTTTCGCCAGCCAGACTCAGACCCGCCGCGACCCAGCGGGCTCTCAGCTTCCCGCTCGGCATGAAATGCCAGCGGCAGGGGAGGCAGTCCCAGACTCGTCCTGCCGTAAACACCGAAAACCTTGTACCACCTCACCCTGATCACAGGCTGTGGTTTGCTAGCGCTGCTATAACCTCCTGCCTCTCTCAGCAGTGACTAACCAATTTCCACGGTGACCTCTCTCCTCGCACAATCAGCAGCTGGCAAGCTGCCTTGCTATCAAGCTGATGCTATCTGTCACCATCTCCATTTGAATGCAGTAACCAGGGCTCTCAAACAAATAGAAGTGAGACATCCGCAGCCTGAGCGGAGCTGAGTGCACTCCACGAATCTGCATTTCAGTAACAGCCACCACCACTTCTGCAGAGGTTTTGCATGGGACTAGCTCCAGGTTACCCCCATCTCTCTGCAAGACACTCCTGGGCCACGGCTGCGTGTCACCATGTGCTGCTGGCACGCTGCCACGGGGGTACATGCACGCACACCAGGCAGAACATGCAAAGCTCTGCTCTCCTTCCTGGAGTGACTTCCCTTCCAACTCAGAAGAAGATCTGACCACTAATCTTGTCTCCTGGTAGCACTCAGAGGGCCGTTGGCAGGTCCCGGGTGCTGTTTTGCCAAAAATAGTGGGCAGAGGCAAGGCAATAGGAAGCATCTCCCTCCGGGCAGACAGATTAGACAGCGTGCGAGATGCACGTAGACAGAGCAGAACCAGGCTTGGCAGCCCACGTCCTCAGCAGAGGTTTCCCCTTCCCTCCACGAAGTGGGACAGGGTGGCAGAAGAAGGGTTTGCACTGGGCTGTGACACTGGCTCCCAAACTGCTCCAGGGCTCTGGAGCTTCAGCACCCAAGGCAAGGTATCCGCTATGCTATTATTATTATTATTATTATTAAAGAAAAAACAAAACAAAACAGGAAATGAAACGTCTTTGGGATGAGGAAGCCCCAAACCCAGGTGCTGCCAATCTGAGGAGCAGAAAGAGACCAAAGGGTTTGACCCTGGTGACTCAAAGGAAAAATAACGAGCCCTGCTCCCCTAAACAAGGAAGTGGGCTTGACTAAGCAGCAGTGACCGCCACATCCCCCGTGACCTCTCCCTTGGGCACTCAGGGAAGACAGCAATTAGCACCACGCTCCACAAGGCGAGTCCAAATTGCAGCTGCCGAGGACAGCCTGAGATGCACATTCCTGTTTGGCAGGAAAGCTCCCTCTCTATTCCTCCCTCCGGCTGGAGCCAACGGTGCAAGGCGAGAGCTGCTCTGCCAGGCACRCGGCCGGCCCCCTCCGATCTTTCCAGCTGCTTCTTTCCTGCAGCATCGGTGGAGAATCGCTGTTTTCCAGCGCTTTTCTCCAATACTCAGCCTCTCAAGGCTTGTTTCCAGCCATCCCCCAGGAGTCACTCTCTTGAGACAGAGCTGGATTTTGCCGGATGAGAGTGCAGCTGAAATTAGACGGTTTCTGAAATTCGCTTTTCCTAGCTTCCCTGGGCACAAGGGAGGCAGCTACAGGACGTGTGCAGCTCCAGGTACCTGCAGGCGGCTGGCCACCGCGGCTGCGCCTCGCCTGCGCTCGCAGAGCCGCTTCCCCAGCGCCCGCCGCCCCTCGCACGCTCCGCACCCGTCTCCGGGGCGGGGAGGGAGGGAGGAAAACCACGCCGCAGCGTGCCGCGAGGCTCGCGGGCCGGTGCGGCAGCAGGCGCGCAGCCCCGGCGCTGCGGTCGCCCCGGCAGACGAGGCCGGCAGCGTCCCCGGCCGGGGCTGCACCGCGACGTGGAGGCGGGTTTTGCCGGAGCCCTCCGTGCCATCCTGCGAAAGCAGCCGAAGGGTTAAGGCTCTCCAAAGCGGGGTGTGCGCGTGCGCGCGCGTGTGTGTGTGTGTGTGTGTGTGCGTGCATGCATTTCGGTACTCATCTCAGCCACTTTGCTTCCTGCCTTGGTGCCGAGCCAGTGAGACGTTCTGGCCCGCAGCACGCTTCCTTCTCGCGGCGGAGACGGAYGCACCCGCTGGGGCGCTCGCCTCCCGGAGCCCTCGCCGGACCTGGCTCGCCTCCAAACCCCCACGGCGAGAGCGCACTCACCAGCTCCACTTGGGGACCCAGTCCTTCCAGGATCCGGTGGGCAGCCTCGGCTTTCTTCTGCGGAGAGGAAAGGGAAGGGGGAGGAGGCAGAGGGAGGGGGGGAGAAGAAAAGTTATTTCTGCCACCGATTACAGGCTCGGCTCCCTACCTGTGCCAAAATAACCCCTTCCAACCCCCTGCAGACCTGCCGCAAATCCCATCCCCAGGGCGGGCAGGGGAGGTTAACCCAGCCTCGGGGAGCCGCGGGGAAGCGCTGCAGGCAAAGGGCACCGGCAGCTCGAGTTATCGCAAGTCGAACGCGTCGCCCGCCCGCCGCCAAGGGCGGGCGGGCGGGCCGGCACGCACGCGGAGATGCCCTTTCTAGGATTCATCGCCTCGCAAACATGTGATCGCTACATTCGAGCTGCCCTTGGCTCCTCGGCTCGCGATCGCTCCCCCCCTCGCTCCCCGCCGCAGCCGAGCCCTTCCCTGCCCCCAGCCAAGCTACCTTGCGCTCATTAGGAAAAACAAAACAAAAAACCCCCCAAAAAACAGAAACACGTGTCAGAGTGTGTGTGGTTAAACAGGCTTTGGGAAAAAAAGGAAAAAAAAAGACAGGGGTTTGCGGCAGCAGGATTCTAAATAAAAGATGACATTTTTGGTAAACAGCCCTTCCTCGCAAAGCCCGGCTTTTCAATTACCGTTCCAAACGGCCCGATAAATCCAGATCACTTTAGGCTGCCGCYGAGACACAGTGCCAATCCAATAAAGCCAAATACCTGGCAGCAAAGGGGACTGAAGAGATGGATTTTCAGGGGCATTTGCTCAATAAAACAGGTAATTTTACTCATGGGGTGGGGGGGGGAGAAAATCCACTGCTGCCTAAAATAGAGGCGAAGGAGCAGTGCAGGCAGAGCTAAGCTGCCATAGGATTTAAGCACATTGAAGGTGGGGGGGGGGAAAGCTTTTCTGAAGCATGTTCAGAACTTTAACCCAATGAGCACGAAAGCCCGGCTGGAGCTGTAAGAGCAGGAGCCAAATCCCAGCATTTGGAGCCGGGGAAAGGGTGAGATGTGGGATTTCAGCACACTAGACAAGCCAGCAGGGCTCTTGGCAACCACCGGCTGCAAATCCCTCCCGGGCCGGGGAGGGGAAGGGAGCGCAGCTCCAGGGGTCTGACTCACGCCRCTCTGACAAACGAGCATCGGTCTCCTTTCGCCTTTGGGCCGGCTCACAGCGAGATGTATTTTTTAGGGTCTCCAGGGAGGAGATGTCTCCCAGCCTGCAGGCACATCGCGCTGACGGCTTGCCTCCGGGGTCCCCCGCTGAACCCGGACCTCGGGGGGTTTCCCGAGAGCCGGATCCACCCGCCCCCGGCCTGCCGGGGCTCATCCGCAGAAGTGCGGATGCAGACGGTAGGTGCGCAAGTTCCTCACCAGGGCTTTGCACACCCCCACACAGGCTGATCTGCAAGCATGCACTTTTGCAGACTTGGCCCGGGGACCAGATGCATGAGTCACCGTGCCCGCAGCCAAGCTGCAGAGCCTCAGCTAAGAGCCTTGGCCCGGCTGCAAAACCCACTCCAGGTGGTTCACCAGAACAAGGGGAAGCAGGACACGTTTCCACCTACTCCTTTTGCTACGCGCTCGTGAGGATGCAGAGCTTTCTGCAGTGCAGAAGTACCTTCAAGAACGCTTCCACAGAGGTAACCAAAAACTGTGCCTGCTCTGGCGCCTGCCTACACACACACACACACACGGTGCAAGCAGCAGCTGCATTATTCATTTGTCTTTGCCTTGTTCTTCCACGGCGCTCCTGCACAGCAGACCCCAGGGGTTTATGGACGTCGCAACCACTACGTGTACTCCACAGGCTGGAGCAGCTAGTGAAGCTGCGGCAGAGCCAGAAACGCACGCCAGGCCCACGGAGTCCCAGCCAGGTGCTCTAACCCCTAGTCCTGGCGTCCTTCTGACAGCGAGTTAGGAAGGGCCGGCTCTCTCCCTAAAACCCCCAAAATGCACTGGCCAAAGCCCATGCAAAGCTGAGCCTAAATCCTGCAGCGTCCCCCCGCACTAGCTGCTGCTCTCTGCTCCCAGCCGCCCTCTCCGGAGGTCCCGGGGCAGCGCGTGCCCTTTCCCCAYGCAGACTTTGCCGCCAGCAACAGCCACGCAGCAGCCCGGGCTCCCCTTCCTCCGAGCGGTGGCTGCCGGCGCGCTCCTCGGCACAGCCGTCCTGGCCCCAGGAGCAAACGCTGCACCGCGCGTGCGGACCCTGGCCCCGACGAGCCAACGCCGCGCCGCGCACACGGACCCAAGGGGGGCCCAGACTCTCACCGTGGAGGAGCGGACACAAGCCAACACAAAGCTGACTCCTTGCATTTCCACAGTCCCCGTTCCTCTCCCTGAACTGCCCGAGCCATAAAACAGGTCAGATTTTGACCTCATGCCCAGATATATGAGGCAGGTCCCCTGGCTCTAATGCCAGGGATACGACTGAGAGCAGGCTGACCAGCACGTCCCCACTGCCACCATTAGGCTCTCCAGGCTTCTGCTCCACCCCGAGAAGAGGGCAGCGAGGCCCGGGAGGGCACCGCAGAGCCGTGCCGTGCAGGGCTTTCGCTGCGGCACTCTCCAAGCTGGTTACGCATGGCTTGGCCCAGCCAGGGATTCGCAGACTGGATCGCGGAGACGCTGGGAGCGAGCCCGGGGCCGCGGGCGCGTTAGGCAGAYGGGGCAGCCACCCAGTGGCCTGCTCTTGCATTACGTGCGCGCGTTGCGCTGGCCGCGCTGCACATCTGTCCGGCCCCGGCCGGGCACWGGCTGCGAGCCGCGACGCGCGCAGGGGTCGTGGGGAGATGCACGGCAGCTCCGATGCCCGAGCTGGGTCTTTGGAGAGCAACACGTGTCCCAGAACAGAGCCAAACAGGCAGCCACACACGAAGAAGATACRGCAGAAGCAAGTTATGCGCCTAGTTATTTCTAAGCACAGCAGGGATGGGGTAAATGTCTCCTGCTTTAATCCTGGCCAGCCTCCTTCCCAGCAGCAGGTAGGCTTCCCTCAGGAGAAGGGTGCGATGCTGGTGGGATCCAAGAGCCCCTTTAGCTTGCAGCTTCTCTAACTCTTCCTTCATCTTAGAAAAGAGTGCTCGACAGACGCGTGCCTCTGCCCTGCACGCTCCTTCTGCAGGGCACCCCTGGCTGACATGGACCTCTGCCTCCATGCCAAGCAAAAGCACCATGTTAAACCTCCTCAGCTGCTACGTGATGGCTGGAAACAAGGGATCAGCCCCACCTGACCAGAAGAAAGCGATCCACAGTGCCAGGACCTACCTGCAAAACATGAGCATTCCCAAAGCTTTAGAGCAATGGGGTGTAACACGCGGTCCAAATGGTAAGAAACACATATCTAGCTCTGCTCATAAAATAGGCCATCTGCTGAAGAACGCCTCTTCCATGCAGCATCCCTTCCTTCAGGGAACAGCGCACTGCAGCGTAGATATCCTGCTGGATTCCCTAAGAAACTGCTCCAGCAGCTGCACCAAAGTACAGACCTTCGAGAAAGGGCCCTCACACCCTCACTGCTGCGGGACACGAGCGCTGATAAAAATGCATTGCAGTCATGGCAAGCCCCTCCAGGAAACATTCAAATCAGGCATTGCGGACCCCAGCCGAACACAGCGCTCTAGCCAAAACTACTGTAACTATTGACAGAGGATTTTAGGTGCAACTCAAGTTCAGATACTAAATTATCACCAAATTTTTTTTAAGTCTTCATCTTCAGTCACAAAATTAGCAAGGCTTGTGTGCAAGATTTAAGACTAATTTATGCCTGAACTATTAATATCAATAAGTAATGACATTTGATTTCACATGAGGAAATAAAGGGAAATCAAAAGGCTCAATTCTGTAGCAAGCAACCCAGCCAAGAAATCCAACCAGAGCCTGTCGAAGGCACTGCAGAACCAGCCACCCTGGCTCAGGGACCTGTCTGAAAAAAGGCTGCTAAGCGTTAAACATTTCCACTGCTGTACATCTAACTTCATTAATGGGAACAAGCTCAGTCTGCCCGGGGACTTGCCAATTTGAAATATTCATAATGGTACAGAGCTCAGAATTTCCAGTTAGATCTCAATATTTAGGTCTCTGAGAGCTATAAAATATGCTGACCTTGGAGAACATCAGCATGGCGGCTTTAGGAAGTCTTGAACAATTAAAACCAGGGTGTAAGATTTTCAGGGGGAGTTAGGCTAGCTGCCTATTGAGAGCATCTTGAGGACAAACAAATAAAAGTGACTACAAAATGCTCAGCAACCTCTGCCAAGAGGCTATTTGGCTAGCTACACTTCTAGGCCACCACTTCCCTCTTGAGGGTGAGGTATCAGCCTGCCAGAAATTTTTCCGGTATGTACTTGGACAAAATTATCACCCTAATTTATTGCAGGGACAAATAATTGCAGGCACGAGATTGCAGCCACAAAGCTGGAGGCAGCCTTTGCCACCAGAGGCCCCTCTTTTGGGCACCAGCGTTGGTGAAAGATGCTCTGGCACGCTCAGATCCTACAGTTATGAATTGATGATGCTGAAGGCCTCTATGTACAATGCGATTAACTTCAGAAAAAAGCTGAATACGTTCAGCTGCTGCATTTGCCATGTTTAGACAACTTAATGAGACGACCCAGAGGCAAATCACCATAGGCAGAACATGTGGCGAATCAAGAAGAATGACATAATTTGTCTTGCATTAACTGACTGTAATGTACACGTCTCCAGAACGAAAGATCAGGAGGGAAAGCTATTCTGAGCACGTCATATCTTTGTACGTACACAAAGAAGTGCCTCTATCATGAAAGCTGCCCAATTAACACTTGACACATACTGTAATTGCTGATGCTCCTTGCTGCATTTATCAGATCATAACTGAACTGTAATGAGCTGTCTAAAAGGCCACATAGACCAATGCGAGAGCTGCGTGGCAGAATTGAGAATGACATATTATACCTATTAGAGGGTTCCCATCACACTAAGGCTCCTACTGAAGGACAGACAGCTGCAGAAAAACACGCTCCCACCTGATGGTCCAGCTATTCAGAGTCTGGTTTTGGAACTGAGGCAAACCTAACATCACCCAGGTGCAAGGGTAGACTTCAGCTCCTCCTGCATCCGCTGGACCTCTGCAGAAGACTGCGGGCAGCCCTGCTGAATCCACTCCCCTCCGTGAGGCACAACCACTTTGGGCTCAGTTCTACTATTGACTTCATTAGGAGCACGTTTACTGATCGACCCTACAGAAGTAAGCCAGTGGGTTCATCCTACATTCGCTGAACCACCCCAGTCGGCAATGCATCTGGGTCTGCAATCCCTGTTATTTAATGGAAAGAAATGTATCAAGAAGTAAATCTAGCCATTACTTCTAGTGAGATGCGTGAAGATCCCCACTGGTTTTATAGTCCCTCTACTGTTCCACAGCAAGCAGCTAATGACCCCTTTTCCAGATTTGGTACGGATTCCTGAAATATTGCTACAGCACTCAGAGCAGAGGCGTTCACAGCAGAACTCAAGCCCTGAGGCTGAATTTTGCTCCCATTTATATCAGAGTCCCTTTGCTCCGGCAGAGAGGCTCAGGATTTCTTATCAGCACAGGCAGAGCCAAACCACAGACACTTCCTAGGGGAGAGGCACCTCCTTGGGAGCGTATTTAAGGCCAATTCATATCGACAGGTGACGTCTGTCACACACTGCTTCCTCACACGCGTCTGCAGGGTGATCAAGGTGACTCGAGACGTGGTTGAACCACAAGTGTTGATGCRTCACAGCAGGTCTCACAAACGGGGACCTGCAGATGTGGCACGAAGCAGCACTTGCCCCCCAAGAACTTCCTACCCATGCAAATGGCGAGGGTGTGAGCGAGAGCTGCCCGGCCGCACCGGAGGGACGCAGCCCAGCAGCCGCAGGGTTGCTCCCCAGCTGCCTCCTGCCCGGAGAGCACCAGGAACGCACCCGCATTGCACAGCGTGAGGGGCTGCAACGTGCCGGAGATGGCCACGCTCCCGGGGGGCTCTGCACCGATGCACCCCATCGCTGCGCTGCTGCTCTCCCACGGCAGCACGGCCTCCAAAACTCGCCTGCACGAAGACGCTGGTTGCTCTCTCCCACTGCCATGGGCCTCGCTCCCGCCCACAGCTCCCCCGGATGGGGCTGCGAGCCCCTGGAAATAAAGATGTCTTGGCCTACAGCAAAAACCTCCCTGTGGACTACAAAAATCTCCATTCAGGTCTAAAATGCATTTGGTTTCCAAAGCAAACTCYACTGTCATTCCCCTCTCCCCTTTTTTTCCTCTTCTTCCCTTTGRAAAAAMTTAAAATACAAGTGGGATGGGGAACCGGACAGGAAAGCAGCTTCCCGGCCATGCGAGCTCCCACAGGGATGATGAACCAACCCCATGAGGCTGAACACAGAGCRGGGCGAGGCTGGGATTTCATGTGGGCTCCTCTTAAAGAAAAGTTTAAAAATGGAAGATAAGGAAACACAAAGTTATTTTGAGAAAGCGGATCTGAAATTAGGAGGCGGCATTTTCTTGGAATGATTCCAGCCATCACTCCCTAAAGCTCCAAGCTGCTGCAGCTGAACTGTGCTCCCAGGGTTATTTATAGCACGTCGTAGGCAGCCGGCAGAGCCGGCCGTGCTGGCGAATGTAAGCGTTTCTATTTGGGATCAGGCAGGTCCTGCACAGGGATAAGCAAACCCCTCAAAGAGGCAGGAGTGCTGCACACAGGGCGGTGCTGGGAAAAAATCCCAGCCACCATAGCCACCATCTCCACTGGCCAGTTGGACCATGAAGCCCTTACAACAGGCTGAGCTGCAGGACTTGCGTGTCGAAGACGCAGGCTGGATTTGGATTTTGCTTGAAACAAAATTCAGAAATTCAGGAGAAATGTCACTGAAGTCAGCAGAAATTATGACAAATCTTGGACAGGACTTCACATCCCCTACATCCTACAAAAGGCAGAAAGCCAAACAGTTTGGGGGGGATTTAAAAATAAGTGTCTGTCTTATGTGCTGCCTCTGTGTCAAGATCTGCTGGGACCAGACCATGACCTGGCAATGCTGGTTTCATCTGGAAAGGTTTTCTTCCCTGGGCCTGAGAATACTAATTTTTTCCCTTTTAATCTCGGTGCTCTCCATCCCGGAGCCAAACCACGGCAGCAGTTTGCTGCACTCCCAGAGGCCAGGCGCAMTGAGCCCAGCCTCGCGCAAAGGCCGCTGCGTGGGGAAAAGCCCAGGCTCCGTGGAAGGGGTTGGGGAGCTCCACAACGCTTGTCCCTTCGAGGCATTAGTGGGCAGAAGTCGCTCCGCAGCAGCACGAAGGGCCGTTAACGCCAGTGCTCCCAAACAACACACCACGCTCCAAACTCTCCTCGAGCCCCCACATCCTTGATGCATCCATGCAGGTTGTGCGCCAGCCTCAGTGACATCTGCTAGCTCAGCCAACGTGAGAAAAATCCCCAGGTGCTTCCACCTTCGAGCTGCTGGGAAGGTCCCTCTTGTAGAAGACATTTTTCCAGTGTGCCCGCATGGCCCAGGTGTCCCAGCACACTCCCCAGCTACAGACACCCTCACACTTGGCTGGAGCAACCCTTCCAACCACAAAGGTGATAASGGAGACCCATCTCCGAGGCACTCCTCACCACAGCCCAGAGGATGCATGTAACTAAGGTTACAAAGGACTAATCATAAATAGTAAGAAAACTGGGGAAACGAGTCACGCTGGCGCTCTGCGTTAATGACAATCGCCAGGTTTCCTGCGCAGAGCGTGACAAGCTGACTCACTCCTGCTGCTCTTGGACTCCATCTTTGGCTAGTCATCCTGGGCGAGATTCTGTGGTCGGCTGTCTCGTAYGCTATCCACAGCTGAGGGGTGAAACCCACACTATATCTAATGCATTTCTATACGCACACGCACACTTACGCACAAATCTAGTATCCTACTCTGTCATCTCTAAAGTCATGGTGCCAAAGTTACATTAAGTCCAAAGTCAACGGGCTACAGAGGYGAGAGCCTGCTGAAAACTTTGCTATTGCACAGAAGTCTTTTGGAAAAGAGAACCTCATCACTGAGGTAGTTATGGGAAAACTTTGGTCACTCAACCCAAGGAGCAGGAACCATGCCATAAYGTTTATGTTCCTCTCTCCCAGCTTACTTGGAGTCATTGCAGTTCTCACCTCTGCTCCCAGGACCTGCAAACGCAGGACACAGCATTATCGGGTCGGGATTCGCCTCAGACAAAAMTTCTCATTCAATGCCCTTACTGGGAACTTCAGGTCCTGAAGCAGATGTTCAAATAGACATTAGGACCAAAAAAAAAATTAAAAAAAATCCTTAAAATATGAGGAAAACTTAAAGGATTCTGAGTCACTCAATGTTTTTAGGTGCTTGAATTTTATCTTTCTGCAACCTTTTGCTATTATGCAGAAATGTTAACAGTATCTAACCTACGACCTTTTTGGTTTTTCCTTTGAAAGCAAATCCTGCATTATTAAGCCAGGATGAGACAATCCCAGAGTAAAAGTTATTAGAAACAAAAGCAAAAGTAATGAGGCCCTTTCAGCAGCCAAGTAAGAAATGCCCTCTGCCCCCCCTGCCCCCCTCCCCCCCCCGGCTACTAAATAAACTAGAATTTAAAAATCAGATTTAGTGCTCAAAAGGGGTTTCACTGATAAGGATTTTTTTAACGCACCAGTTCCACGCTGATATTGCAGGCCCGATTCTTTCCTTTCTAATGTAAATCAGGAGTTCACAGAAAATCAGTTATCCAGACATAAAATCACCACGGGATCTGAGTCACACTCCGTGCCTTTGAGTAGTTAACGGCCAGATTATACTTTGCAATGCTAAAAGTGTTCATTTATTTATTCCCTTATTTATGGCTGGGGCATTAATGCTTTATGAACACACTTGACGAGGGTAAATGGATAGCTGAGGAATACGCTCCGCACAGACAGAACAGCAGCAGGGGGTGGAAGAAGCTCAGAACAACCTTTTGAATTCCAATTTCACAGCATAATGCCGAGTTTATAGATAGATAGCCGTGCCCTTTGGAAGGAACAAGCGCCGAGACAGAAAGCGAATTAAAATTTAATCTTATTGATTTCCACCAGCTCAGTCCCAGGAGCGAGACAGACATCGCTGCCGGCTTCCCCGGGCTGCTCCGCATCAAACTCAGTTTTGCAGGGGCTGACAGCAAAGCAGGGGAGGGCGGGCGCCACGCGGCCCCGAGCCCGGCAGCGGGCCGCACCGCCGCACGGCTCGCCCCAGGGACCGCGGCACGCGGCGGTCCCACCGCTGCACCGCGTCCCCGCGCACGCTCTCCCCGCGGGGCAAAACCCGAGCTCCGTGTTTTAGAGGGAAGCGACGCGTGCTTGTTCAAACGACGGCCGGGGTTTAACCGCGCCGCGGTTCGGGCCTCGCCGCTGCTTCACGCGCCTGCGGCGGCAACGCGTAAACCCTCCGGGAAAGCAGGTCCGCTCCCGTCCCGAAGGCGGCGTAGCACGGGCCGCGCGATGCCCCCCGCCTGCGCACAGCCCTCGCCCCCGGCCAAGCCAGGGYGTCGCTCCCGAGAAAAACACCACCGCGGACTCAAAGCGCACCTTGCTCCTCCTAATCCCTCTGCCCTCCTACCGGGAACAGACGCTATGGATTTTTACTATGCATCAGTGGAAGCAAGAGGGAGACCTGCGCGAGCTGCTCTGCTGACCGAGTCACCAGCACCAACCCATGAACTGCAGCCTGGGCTCGCCGGAGCCACCAGATCAGCCTAGGCAGTTTGCTCCTTGGTCTGCAGGAGCCCTCGAACCGGAGGTGGCCCCATCTCYGGGATGAAGGCCAGCGAGAAGGCGCGAGTGCCTCCATGCGCAGCAGCTCAGGGTGAATTTGGGCACAAAGGGGACTTTGCAGAGCACGAACCTCGCGGAGGCGCGCGCCGGCGGGCTGCTGGCACAGCCGGCGCGGGGAGGCACCGCCAAGGCCACCGCCAAGCCTCCCCGGGGCGCTCGGACAGACGAGGCCTGAGCAAACGCGGCCCCACGCAACAGAGCCAAAGAGCAATTCAGAGCACGGGGACGCTGCCCTCCTCCGCGTGCGGAACAGCGACCTGCAAACGCTGATTTAAAGCACCAAAACTTATTCAAGCCCAGGTATGTTGAACCCACTCCAGGGAAGGATGGATGTAAGGAATCCCATGAACAGCCTGGTGGAATAAAACTGTTACTAAAAATATAGAGAAGCTGCCCCGATTATGAGAATTTGACATGGAAAGACACTAAATTCGCTGCATACAATAACACATCCCAGAGGGGCAAACTGAAGCCCCTGAGGAGTCCGTGCTACACAGCTGCCGTCTTACAGGTGTCAGACCCAGCAGATAGCACCTCTCCCGCTGGGAAGAGGCCAAGGGTCACTCGCACAGTTTAAGTTAAGAGATCACCAACTTTTGCATTGCTGTCAACCTCTAGCAGCAACCGAGGCACCCGTTACAATCCGATCTCTCCAGGTAGCTCGGCGCCAGCATCCTAAGGGACTAAAGCCACTTTTGAAAATAGGAGTCAGATGCTTTCGAAAATGCTACCCACTGTTTATTCTTATTCTAGTCTACAAATAACACTAAAAACGTTAAGTTGCTTTCTCAGACGTCCTTCTAAAAATGGATGTCCTCTTGCTACGCGCCACAGTTTGCACTCACAGTTCAGATTTTGGCATGGGGGTGGGGGTGTGTTTTACTCTGTTATATTTGCAAATGCACTCAGAAAAAGGTACTTGTTCAGGTGCAATTTCACAGCTCATCTGGAAGCCAAGATGAGTGTGTGGTCAGCACATACCCACAGGCAGGARGCCATCTTTTTCTTTTTTTTTTCTGGGAACCAATTACTTGTCCAGCAGAGTGTAGCAAGAGGGAATTACAGGTCAAATTTTCCAGAATGACTCTCTCCAGTGCTGAGGAACTTTTCAAATCATACATGTTAAGTAGGTCACAAGAGGGAAAAGTAGCATGATGGAATTTAGCATCAGAGGAGAACCTGAATTTTAGGAAAAACAGACATAGGCCAACGCCAGCTTGCATCTCAACCCCTCACCCAAAACCCAGCACAGTGGTGAGAAAATATATAGACTTCCCTGATGAACCATGGGCTAAAATTAGAAGCCATTCACCCCCGAAAAGCCACAGCTATCGCCAAAAGGAAAGTAGGTCACAGAATGACTGGCTAACTTGATTTTCCAGAGTTTCTAGCTGCTCTGTCCTCACATAACCTCCTCTCTCCCATGGACCATTTTTGATATCTCCTTTGTTTGCAGTACAACTGCATGCAGTGTACAGCTCTGGCACAGGGCTGGCAGGAGCGGTGGGAACGGGGACAGCGACACCCGTGTGCTCGGTGAAGCACAGACCCATGGTTCACAGGGAATTAAACCAGAGCCAGACAACTGCCCCTCCACAAACCGCACCACCTCCCACCTGCTCTGGTGTCAACACAAGCACAGGCTTTCTCCCCCTTCCACAATATCGCCCTTTAAATATCACTGCTGGCTTTGCCAACTCTTCTGGGGTGCTTTGCTGTCCTGCCTCTTCCCAAGGCCTGAATATCCTCCTTTTATTTGTATTTTATTTTACAACACACTGCCTCCCTCAAGCAAGTCACAAGCTGAATAACGCGAGTAAATCAAGCCCTTCCTTCCTTTGTGCGCTGCCTTGCAGGCTAAAACCCTGGCTCCGGCGGCAGGCACGGCTGGGCTACAGCCATAACAGCAGGTTTTCTTCCTGCGAGCAAACCTCAAGGCATTCAAATCCATTGTTTTTCTGCAACACACAAGAGGCAGAAAGGCTTAAAAAGAGTACAGATTTGGCTCAGTGACCTTTCCCACTCTTGATCAATATGTCTCTACTTAGCTTGCAGACCTTTGCTCCTACCAACTTACCTTTCAATTAAGCGTTAAGCTGCAACTAACCTCCCAGTCAATGCAAGAGCAACCAGGGGTCCTTCCCACATTCAACAGACCGTTGRGTACATCACAGATGGTCTGCTGCCATCAAAACCACCCAAGGAACCTGATGTCCTATCTTCAGCTACTTTCTGTTCAAGGTCTTATCTGACAGCGCTGCCATGCCTTTTTCTCTTCACAGCATGGCAGTTTTTCCCATCCTCCTCCTGGCTTCATGGTGTCTTGGGCCAAGGGGAAGAATAAGGGTCATAAGAAGGCAAATCTGCTGCCAGTGGTGGGGAAAATCAGGGCCCTACCACTGTTTTGAATATGTTTAGCAGAGGTGATTGGCTGAAAGCTGAGCCTGGGGATGCTCTTCAGAAGGACAATTATATTCTGAATCCCGTCTTATTACTAGAGCAACGACAGATGCAATGTGGCCTATGGTTCTCAGCATACCTTTCCTCTTACAACCTGCAATTTGGCATCTCTATGAGCTAATACTTGAAAGGGTGTTTTCATCACTGAACTTCAGCCATTACACTTGGCCATCAAATCTCTGTAGACTCTCTCTACAGCCCATGAATAGATCATGTCTTCCTCAAAGGAGGAAGTTAACTCTAGTCTACTATGGTTTCTATCAAGCAAAAGGGAAGGACTGCTTGGTCGGAGTCTTCTGCCCACAGACAAGCTTGCTTACACACTATCCTCCATGGGACTTAACCAGAACAGAGGGAAGAATTGTCATTTAYACATCCCAGGGATCACACAGATACGAACACAGAGCCAGATTTGAAATTATACAGACATTTGGTGTCAGATGTGACCTTTGCTTGCTGAGCACCCACCTGGAATGAGTGCACCCTATTGTGAAGGTTAATAGCAAAAACGCTCCTGGTTAAAACCTGGCTTTGAAGATCAGTGTAACTTGGAACAAAATCAAGAACATTGAGACATTGATGCCACCAACTCTGAGCACTGTTTATGATGACTTCCCAGTTATTAAAACCATTCACTTTCAAGGAGAAATGTAAAACCCCTAACTTGTTCTCCATACTCTTCAACATGATCCATGGGACAGAGCAGCAACCCTGAGGGTTTGGCTTGAGCAGTATCTTCAAGAGAAGATCACACTTGCCAAAGGGGGACAATGGGAAATTCAGGGAGAAGGGAGGGAAAGGGTGACCCTACCGTGGAGAAAGGGCAGACAGAGACAGCAGGTGACATAGTGGGACAAGGAGTCAGCAGGATGCTTGGCCCCGAGCAAGGTCCCACTCATGGGGACCGCTACAACATAGAAGATCTTCTCCCCGCTCTACCTCAGCACAATCACCCTTTTCTTCCCCACATAATGTGCTCTGGCCCAAGAACACGGGAATGTCTGGGGGGAGGATGGGGCTCAAGGGAACAGAAATAAAAATATCTGAGATCTCCTTTTCTGAACCTGACCTTGGCCCAGCAGGTGTAAAGCATTTAGCCCAAGACTCCTGGAAAGGGCACTCAGCAGTGCCGAAAGGGAGAACTGGTTCAGAGAAACACTCGGCACCTGCCTCCGAAGTCCAGGGTCTGTAAGGCTGTTACCAGCCAGCACTTGCTAATGCTTTAAACACATACGACCTCAGTCTTCACCCACTTGCACAACAGTCTGTGCCACTGTTGGGTTTCCTATCGCTAAGGGAGAGGCGCAGATGGAAAAAGTAAAAGCAGAAAAATTGTGCTGCCTGTGAGCACAGGGTATGTGATTTTTAGGAGTCAGGCACCTGGATTTCTGCAGCTCCCAGTGAAATCGCAGGCTTCGCAATTCAAAATAATTAGCGACTAGTAGTTTTCCTTTTATGCAAAATCATCCTTTTTATCCAACACCTAAATGAAAATGAATGTGCTTGATTATCTACCAAAGGCCCCAATTTTCTAACGTCACTCTGAAGCATACAGCAAAATTCACGTCTCCTCAGGCTGCTATTACAAGCAATGGCTGAGTGCAACAAATGAGCGGTCAAGGCAGAGATCCAGAGCCAACGATGCCAGCGTGATCTTTGCTAATGCTGTTTTCAGCATCAAATATCCACAAATCCAGCCACGGCTGAATCCACGTTCTTTCTGCTCCGGCCCCATGGCTCAGGGGCACCAGGAGAGCTCGTAGCTGGCCTGCCAGTATTGGAGGTATCTCCAAGGTCGCCCTCAAATCCACGCAGCCCACTCTGCCAAGCTAAAGCCCATCTTCTCAGGGCAGCTTTGACTCAGTTCACTCCAGAAGGAACAGACAGAACAAGCTGTTTAACGGACAGGGCTCTGAAGCGGCTCCTAAACGCTTCCAGTCTAACATTTATCACAGTAAACCCCAACATCTGAGCACTCACGCAGCTCAGAGAGATGTTTGAGCTTAATTCACACAACAGAGCGCACACCTCACAGCTGAGCCCTCTGTCGCCATCATTCCCAAGGGGCCTCCATCCATCACAACCTCCCATGCTCTTCCCACGAGGGAACTTCCCCAGGGCAATCACCCCTCTACCTCTCTACCAAATCCCCCCTCTCCCTGGGCACCCCCAGCCCCATATGACAGAGCGCAACCACACATTTCTATTTCTATCGTTTCCAGACTCACCCGGTTCTCGTCGTAGATGATCTGCACCAAGCTGCGATGCTTGGACTCGATAGGAGGGGGGGAGATGGGTTTTTCAGGCTCTGGTGGTTTGGCTGCTTCTTCCTCCAACTGTTGCTGCGGAATGAAAGGGGGAGGAGGAGAGTGAGTCACAGCGAGAGAAACGCAGCCATCCCCGGCCACACGAGACTCTCCGCGGTGCTGTGACCAATACAGAAACCGCCATCCCAGAATGCTTGCTGCGAGATGTCAGCAGGTTCAGGCCCCGAAGAGGGAGGAGAGCTGCGTAAGACCTCCCGCAGGCAAGAGCGCAACGCTGTCTACCCCAGATGGCCTGTCCCAGTGCTAGCGGGCTGACGCTTTTCAGGCATGGACAAAAGGACAAGGACCTGTCTTGAACAGGCATGCTGGAGAGGACACAAAGCTAGAAATAACAATTTTACTGGAAATCCTTAAGGGGAACTACCCAGCGTGGTTCTCTGCTGCTACCCTGCCCGGCACCGAGGGGAAGTGATGGAAGAGCGAGGGGGTGAGCAAGCAGGCTGCTCTCTGCCTTCGGTTTTATCTTTCGGTGCTGCGGTTGGCGTAGACATCCCGGATGACTGTTCTCAATGAACTGACTTGTGCACCTCAGCACTGCTCAGAGCAGGTGACAGCCGCCCCTGTGCCGTGCAGGCAGATGAACAGTAAGTACAGCAGAGGAGGCAATAACACCATGAAAGCAGAAGTCTCTGGCTGGAGCCTGCCCAACAAGACGTGCAGCAGCCCTCACGGCCAATGCAAGAGACGCAGAAGGGTGTAAGAGTGAAAGCAACAGCTATAGGACTCCCTAGGAAGGACAACATGGAAGTCAGATGTGGGCCACCAAAATATCCTTTGCCCTTAGTGAACGTTCATGAAGAGCTCAACGACTGCACCCCCAGCACGCTGAACAACTGGCTCCCAGGGGAGGCTGCCCCCAGCATTGGATGGCCCCATGCCACCTGCAAAYGCCTGCAACGTAAGTACTTTATGCAGCTCTGGTCAACTCAGAAGGCATAGGAGGACCTGCCGAGGGCATCGGCACACAGCATTAACTGCCTTCCAGCCATATGCCACCACGCTCTTTCAGGAAGGTGCTCTGAGACTCATTCCTCTTCTTTCACACAGAACAAATGGCACTGAGCAGAAACCACCATGTAAATCCGACTCCAGCTAGGGAAAACTCAGTAGGGGCAGGTGGCCATCACGTGCGTGTCCTGCCCTCAGAGACACAACAGCGCTGAACAGTGCATGCTGTTGGCTCTTCTGCTTTCTAACTATCTTTATTGCATTACCACAGCTCCACGTTTCATGGTRTCTGGGCTCAGAGGCCCAGCAGCTGTGTACTAGAATACACAGTGCCATCCCCTCCAGCACCATGTGTCTGCCTGCGCCGTGACACCAGGCAACCAAAGGCCTTCGCTCGGCTCTCATCCAAAGCTTTGTTTGACTTAAAGCATAAACACTCAGGAGCCTGAGTGCTACGTGCCATGTTCATGTCCATCGTCTCCCCTGCCACATAGACACAGTAAAACATGCCTAGCCCCAAAACCGGCTTGAATGCAAACCACCCCCTCATGAGATGAAAAGCAGAAGGGAGCTTGCAGGAACTCATCATAAACCTTCCCACCTTCAGGGATGGGCAGAGTGGACCTGTGTGCCAGCTTTCAGCATGCATGTCCACGTAAGCATGCTTGGAGACCACTAATCTTTTAATGTGTTCCTACCCACTGTGCTAGCTTCTCGGACCACGGCAAACATGAATTATAAATCGCCATATTTAAAAGAGCACTTTAGAACATCACCGCTGTCTGCAGACATGTTTTATGTACAACCTGCGTCCCCAGTTCTCCCAGCTGGTGCAAGACAAGAGAAACATCTGAGCCCTTTTAGTAAATTTGAGGAACTGCCCAGATGAAAGAGGAAATAACAGATTCCTCCAAGCTCCTCCTGCATCAGAGTCCGAAACTAGGGGTTAGTCCAGCCACACATGACTACAGCCAGGCAGACCCCAGTTTAGACCATCTGGATCTGACATCCCCACCTGGAAGAGGGGATAATCCTTCCCCCGGGCACCGCGGGGACTCATTTGTCCACGCCCATGAAGAGCCATACAAACACGACACATTGAGGGCTCTAACTGCATGATAAAATGGCCCAAAAAGCTCCTCTCTCTTCAACCACGACTGTTTCTCAGGTGGTCCAAGATCACACCACCACAAAGAAGAGCACAGTTCTTCAAGAAGCCATGGCTTAAAGCACAGGCTGCAAAACAGATATAAGCAAACAGCATCAATTCCCCCGGGGAAGCAATCGGCAGTGCCGGATTAAACTAGCCTTTTCTGGGGATTAAAACGCTTCCCGGAGGCTTTTTCAACTGGATCCTCTCCAGAGCAACCCACCTCCAACCTGCAGTAGAGTCCTCACAAAGCCCCGCACATCCGAGTCCTCACTTGGGCTTCCAGGCACCTCTTGGCTCTTTCAGAGACATTTCAGAGCTGTGCYACTCCCAGATTAGCAAAGGTACCCCCCCGACATGCACCGCTGCTCCCAAATTATAAACTCCAAAAGCTCAAAAGAAAGAACCACTGAGGGATCTGTCAATCCTCTACCTCTCTTGGGGAAAATATTTGGGTAAAAATGTCAGAAACTTGGCTACATTGTTCTGGAAACCCACAAAAATTTTGCAAAGTGGTCGGGTCTGGTCTAATTGATTTCAGACAAGAGGATTTGACGGCATATCAGGAAATGAAAGTTTGCCAGTAAGTGGAGGCTCATTAAAAGCAGCTCGTTAAAAGAAAAAAAAATCTAATTATAGCTGAAATACAGTAGAGAATTTGACTCTACTCTCCATGGCGTAATACTGTACAATTATTAAAGGGCCAGATGCTGCAGGCTCGGGACGCGGGCAGAGACTGCGGGCTCCGGAGCGCAGGAACGGCAAACCTAACCTCAGCAGGTACAGCCTGCAACAGCCACCCTCAGGATGTGTGGGAAACGGCAAAGCAAAATAGGTCAAGGTTCTCAGATGCGACCAAAATGGATTTCTTAAAGGTCTGCCAGCAAAGTGAGGCCGGGACTGTGACCTTTACAGTCGGAAACCGGGGATGAGTCYTGATGGTTCCACACCGCCTCCCTGTTCCCAGCGGCCACGTCTGGCTCCCGCACAGCCTGGAGATAGGCAGCGATCACCAGGCTCCTGGGATGCTCCACGCGCTCTGCCCACAGAAAGGCGAGGGTGTCCAGCTGTAGAGCTCTGTTTCCGGAAACTGCTTCCAAAGAGACAGAGGAAGAACTGAGGGGAATTTAGCCAGGAGATGGAGGGGAAAACCCAGAGCTCCTTAATCTGCTGGACACGGCCCACAGGGCTGCAGCGCTGCGGGCCACCGCAGCTCCACCTCCATCACCAGGTGGGAGTGTTGTACTCCCGGAAAGCCCTTTGGAGAGCTCTCCCATCCAGGGAGGCTCAGACATAACCGCGAAGAAAAGCCCAGCAGTTTATTTCTTGTTAAGATTCCYGGTACCAGTGCCAGGAATAAATGCATAAAGATTATCCTTCCTTGTCAGAAAGAGGGGGAGAAGGAACTCAATGAGAGCTTTAAGCACATATGGCACATGAATGAAGCGGGGGACGGTGGACAAAGCGGCCTTCTGCCAGGGGTGCACAGGATTTTGGGAAGCTTTCTCAGCTTGCTGAGGACTTTGCTTTTTGCAACCCCTCCTGCCAGCAAAGCCCTGGCAGAGCCTTCTTTGCCATTTTTGGAACAACCAAAGAAGAGAGAGAGAGAGAGAGAGAGAGAGAAAGAAAGAGAGAGAGGGAGAGGGAGAGATTTTTTTTTTTTGCACAGCCTTTCCATACAAATGTATTTAATTACCCTGAGAAGGCCTCCCAAAGACAGAGGGGAAAAGCATTAGGATATCACGGCTGCGTACAATTTCTCCCCTGCTTCACCGCTCGTTCCAGGAGGAGCAGTATCTGTTTCAGACTGATTGTTTTCCCTCACTCGCCTTTCTCCTGCGCTGATGGCTCAGATGCCCAGATGGACAAAACGTTCTCCAAGCCTTTCAGGCAGGAACTCCCCCTGTGGACGCTTCCTCTTGCGCGTAACCACATTGACCCAGATGTGAGAACCTTCCTGGAGGACCAGGTCGGGGAAGGAGGAGAAGAATCCTGTCCAAGGGGAAGGGAGGCCATGGCATATGGAGGATCTGGTATGGATGGACCAATTGACATATTTATCAAAAATGAAAAAAAAAAAGTAAAAAAAAAAATAAAAGAAGAGGGAAGGAGAGTGGAGGAGAAGGGATGATTTAACTGCCAACAACCACTTTAACCTTCTTCCAACTAATTAGAGCATTTTTGCAGTGAGGAAGAATCATGAAATTTGTTCAGAAGGAAGAAATAAACCAACCGAACAGCCAACAATAAAAGAACCATTTCTTTATGGAAGGACAGCTTGATTTTAATGGCACCGAACATATGYCACTCCAGTTAACTCCAATAGCCGGTCCTCACCAGCTCTGAAAAAAATCAGCTCAGCTGTTGGTATTCTTGGCTACCACAAGCGGAACCTTTGCCCCTGTGCTAGGCACACATCTCTCTGGAAGCCCCTCTCCTCACCTGTAATGGGAAACAGCTGGTTTTTGCACTTCCTTCTTCAAATGTGAGCTGAAAATATGGACCACTGCCTTCTGTGAAAGGAGTGGGACCACCAGGTGTGAGAGGACACCAGCATTTCACCTGTGATTCCTAGGGAGGCAGAGGGGAAGGGGGCTTCGCCCAGCTCCCCGCAACAGAACAAGAGGATCCTCTGTGGTTTCCATTGCTCCAGATGTTCCTGCTGCCTCTCCGCAAAGGCATGCAGGACTGCTTCCTTCCACCCAGCATCACAGCTGTTTCTTAACCCTCTTGGCTCCCTTTCCCTAAGCACTCTGATACCTCTGGGGATAAAAAGCAATGCAAAAGAGTTCTTTCGTATTAATTAAACCATAGCATTTGAAAATAAAATGAAAACATCCTGCTTTGTCTTGCAGGGAAGAAYGGGTATACTATCTGCTAAGCAAAAACGTAAAGCCAAAAATGAAAGGAGATTTGGRATATTCTTGTATTCAAAAGATACTAGGGAACCAGCCACAGGACAGGAGCTGAGTTACAGGTAGTAGGTTTGTGTGTCTGGGAAATGCAAGAAGCCTCTCAAGCTACCTCGCTGCACTTATTTTTCTTTTCCTGCTCCACTCTTGCAGATGGGGAGGAAGGTCAACCGCATGCTTGTCCTCTAGGAGCACTGGCTTAGTCCCAGTTTCGCATGCAGAATGACAGCCCAATTACACAGCTCCCTTCATTCAGAAATTCCAGACATGTGTGCCTCCGGAGAGATCGTTCCCCTCGCGGGCAGGCTGGGATTAGCAGCCATCAGGGAGAGTTTACAAACTTGCCCCAAGCACAGGAAAAAACAACTGGTAAGACAGAGACAGAGAGAAGTGATTTCCTTTAGACAGTGAAAGTCTTTAAGAAAGAACCCATAGACTGCCTCCAAGGTCTTGTCACACTAATCTCTTAATGAGTTTATGGTAATTGTATACACGGCAACAGTAAGGTGGGCAGTTCTTCTGCTGGGCAGCTGCTCTTGTGCAGAGGTAAAGCACTACCAAGATCAGACCCATATTCCTATTCAGCCACATTTCTGACCGCAGGAGTTTTACTGGGCGCTGCTCAGGGCTGCAGAGCTGCAAAGACCCTGAGACGGGGGGGATGCATGGGAAGGTTCAAGCGCGCAGGGCCAKCAGGCTCAGGACACAGCAGCGATGTTTCAAACAGGCCAGTACTACAAGAGCGGCAGAAGTAGCACTGGGGAAAGACAATTGCTAGAAAGCAAAAAGAAAAGATGTTGGGATAAAGCTGTGCTGTACAGAGGACCTGCGCGACCCTGACTGTTTCCAGCTCTGCCACTGACTGCTTTACACGACCACAGGGAAATCACTGAGGACAGATTTTTACTTCTCTCTTTTAGGTATTCTGACACGCCAGAGAGCCCACACGCAAGGTTTTCAAAGCTCCCTCATCCTGCAACCAGCAGGACGGGCCTGTCGGCACAGCAGCAGTCTCCCCACATTACAACAGGGAGCACAGGCACAGACCGCCGCTGGCAGCACCAGGCATTGCCGCTTCCCCGCTGGGGACGTGCACGGGCAAGGACTGGGCGTCAGCCAGCATGCAGAAGTGAGGACACGCGCTCCCCTCCAGACCGTGGCCTCTTACCTGCTTCTTCTTCAGCTTGGAGATCTGCTGCTCCACCATGGTGATCTCRCGGTCCACGCGATCCATGTTCTGAATGAGCTCCTCCTTCGAGAGCCGGGCTGGCAGCAGGTCCAGCTCGGAGTCGGGGTGAGCAGGGCTGACCGGAGACACGGGCTCCAGTTTGCCAGGCAGGCCGCGGTCCTGGGGAGCACAAAACCACCRCATCAGCTCTTTCCCAGGAGACTTCAGATCCTCCTCTCATCCTCCCACGTGAGCTGCCACAGCTCCCTGGCCTGCTCCCAGCCCGCTAACACACACACGCACACCTTATAAAACCTGCTAGACTAAGCAGGACCAGCTGCCAAATCACATCACCRCTGTGCGCTGCAACCTTCAGCATCTCCAAGGAGAGCACCAGGTTAGTCTCCCGGGGACACAGCAGCAGCTTCTCCTCCTGCCAAAGCCTCTCAAAGGCTCCCACCACCTTTGGTGCTAGCCGCATCCCTACAGGAACAACAAACCCATCAACAGCCGGGGCCGAGCTCGTGGCCGCACCATCCCTCCACATCTCAGCAGCCAGCTCAAGGCTGCCTCTTCTTGTCAAAAATGAGGTAGCCACAGAGCTGCTGCCCTCGGACACTAACGCGGCCAGGCTGGAGAGAAGAGCAGAGCTGACACACACACGTGCATGCATGCACCAGGAATGAGCTACAAGGTCCCCGGGGAGGAGAGAGGAATCCCACCTCCTGCAGGGTCTCCACCTCTTGTTCTGTGGGGAGCTCTCAGCGATGGATGCTGAACACGTCCTCTCGGAAGAGGGAGAGGATGGGGACACATGAGGTCAGATTAGATGAAAATAGACTGAACTGACAACAAACAGCTCTTTGCAAATTCCAGGTAAAAGAAGCTCTCAGTTCAACAAGACCCTTCAAATCAGAGGCCAGCTGGATCAGCGTAACGTCTGCGACCATCACGGAGAACAGCTCTAATTACCATGAGCTGGGGGCAGAGGGAAAACACATCCAAACGCTCAACTCCTTTGATTTCTCCAGCAGAGCACTAACTTTGCTATTACCAACGATCCACGAGCATCCGGGAGCAGCAACGCCTCACCAGCACACCACCTCTCGCCTCTCAAAGCCTTAGGAAGCCCATCGCCCACAGACGCGAGCCTCGTGTGGGATGACACAGCTTGACAGCAACAGGCGGTGCAAAGGGAGGTGAACATCACCTCCTCCTGCCTCTACAAGGAACTGCGGGCACAGGGGACTCGGCACAGCTATTAGCTGGGGCTGCTGGTGCACACAGCCCCCAACCCGGAGCAGAAGACAGTAAGCAGCGATCTGTCTGAGCCGGAGAGACTGCCGCAGGTACTTCTGCTTTCATGGTCGCCAAGGGATGTGCAACGACGGGTCTGGATTCGGCGTTACGCAAAGCCAAGCCCAGCTTCCCCAAACACCAGGGCGGGCACCGCTGCCCGGTGCGGCAGGCGTACGTGCCGGCCCTGGCCATGTCCCGCTGCGAGGTGCAGGGGGATCATGGCACGCCAACGGCCTGCCCTGACCCGAGGCGCTCCACGCTCATCTGGCAGCTACCCAACCTCTTAATTAAAAGTTTATCTATTCATTCGCTWAGCGAGGGGATGGATTTCTTTTCCTGGAGGGGGCAGGAAGCAGGGAAGAGGAGCCGCGGCTCGGTTTGTAACCTTAAACCGCTGCCAAAGGCAGCAGYGAACACCCTGCAGCTGCTCCGGAGGGAAGGGCAAGGAGGGGGACAAAAAAGCAAACAAGTGAAGAAGTTCACACGACTTTGCTACCTTAATTACAGCCGCCCCGCGCCCGGGGACAAAGGCGACATTGTTCTGCCCCAGCCGCGCGCTCGCCCGTCCCGCCGCCCAGCTCGCTGGGGCTGGAGGGCGGCCAGCCCCGCCGTCGCGCCCCGCGGCAGGTGGGCTATCCACGGCCCCGCTGCGGGCTGCCGGCCGTGGGGGCGGTGCGATGGGCACCGGGGCGCCCGGGCCCCCCACGCTCCGATGGAGGGGAGCGCAGACGACCACACCGTTCCTCGCGCCAAAGGCTCGTGGCGATGGAGCGGACGCCACCTYGGCACCACTCAAGTCCAGCATCTCATTAGTATCTGCTTAGCGGGAAGGAGAGCCGCCGGATCGGCCTCCACCCCTGCTTTGGAGAGGATGAGGTGCAGCAAGATCCCGTGCAGCRGAGGCTGTGCCCGCCGCTTTGGCACAACCCTGGGGGACTGGGTTTCAAGCGCGGCACCCTGCCACGGTGAGCGGTGCTGTCGCGAGCTCTGCACCGTTCCCCCATAAGAGATGGGCAACGCTACTCATGTCAAAGCTAGAGCAAGAAACAGCAAGAGCGGAAAATTCCCAACAAAGTGGCCATGCCCTAGTCCACTGGGACCTAGGACACCAGCATCGTTCACTAGTGCCTCTTTCCTCTCCCTCTCACCTGCTAAACCCTGTCTGAAATGGAGGAGACATCAAGCCAGACAGTGAGGAACCAGTGCCTGGAGCATGTCTGGATGCATTAACACCCTACCCACTGCTGCCATCAAAAGAGAGGAAGCAAAGGAGCAACCTGAGATCCCTTCCTTACCCTCCTCTGAAGGCCTCATCCAGCCCTGCGAGCAGGGAAGCACTGGGATGGTAACCTGTTGTTTCCAGCATCCATCCAGAAGAGAAACCAGAAGAATATCAAAGCTTTCTGGAGACTCCTAAAGAGCAGATTCCATCTTGTTAGGCTTCCCTGGGATGAGACACCAAAAATGGTCAAACAGGTGCAGGCCCAAGGCTTTGTGTTCTCCACAGCTCCAAGATAAAGTTCAATGTCTTTTCCATAGAGATGTTTTTTTTAAAGCCAAGAGGAGCAGGACAACCACAAGAAGCAAAAGATAGATTAGGTGCCCATAAAATCTAGTTCAGATTAAGGAAGAGGAAGAGAAAGAGACAGTGGTTTGTAGGAGGACACATTTTTCTAAAGGAAAGAAAGCCATCTTCTGTCAAAAATGCAGGAGAGAAGGAGAAAGATTTCTTACTGTAGATGGGAAACAAAGATACAATCTCTTGTCTCCCAATATGCAAGACAGGGCATCTTTAAACTTCTGCTTGGCATAGAACCCTTTGGAAATCCTGTTTCTGATATATTTTTACCTTTTACTTTGCAGAATCTGAAGCAAAATAGCAGCAAAGCTGAGTAAGGGGAATGGCTGCAAATTACAGCCCATAAAAACCATCATCATCTTGTATTATGAGATGATTACAGCAATAGAGAGAGGCAATGTCCCTAGACCTCAAATAACAGGTCGCTGTCATTTCACAAGCATCTCTCTAGATAAAGGAAATGACAAGCAGAAAGAGGGAGAAAAAACAAAATTGAAGGCAAATAAAAATCTTGCCCATGCAACTTGGAGGTCCAGAAAGCAGAGCTCCTGGATTTATACACAGCACAAAGAAATCCTTCTTATAAATCACAAAAACACAGTCAGTTTGAAAAGACGTTTACAAGGACCAGACTCTGCTCAAATGGTGGACTTTGAAAGCAGGTCAAGTCTCAGCAAGCCACCAGTGTTTCATCCACACTCCAGCCACGGGCGTCCTCCTGGGAAGGGCACCTGTCTGCCTCCCAGAGCAAAGCGGGGCAGCAGATTACAAACGAARCATATGGCTCTTGGGATGAGCCAGCTGAGTCGCAAGGATTGCGCTGGGGCAGGCTACAGCCCAAGCCATGGGGAGCACTGAGAAGCCCCAGGACTGCAGCCTCTGAYGGCATTCACCGCTGAGCCCATGGGGCACCAACCCTCAAGGGTATGGCACATGCTGCGGGTCCACTGCATCGCTGTGCAACGAGTCCCTCAGCAGCACCAAGAAAGGAGCTTTATATAAGCCAAAAAAGAGAAGAGCCCACCAAGCCCATGGTAGACATGCACTGAGGGACCTGGTGCCTGTCTTGAAGACTGCAGAGCCCATGGTGGCGGGAGAAAAGACTGGGAAACCCAAATTCAGCTCGGAGCAGCAGGTTCCTGTAAAACCAGAACCCATCTCCACCAGCCTCCCTGCTGYGACAGCACAGCCCTGGGCACGCACTCGGGACACGCTCCAGCTGCCAGGGAGCCAGYGGCTTTGGACAGCACTCAGCATCTGCTCAGAGAAATCCCATCAGGACAGAGCTTTCTGGACCAAAACTCCAACAGCGTGTGCTGCACCCTCGCAGCGCGAACGCTGCAGTCAGGAAAGGAAGCCAGACCCTGCTAGGAAGGCCTTGGCATGGGGGGGTACTAACGTATATAGATGTTTTTATTTCAGCTGGTGCTGCTGGTGGTCTGTTTCCTAGCACTTCTAAGAAGCTGCTCAAAATATATTCTAGTTAATGCCAGTGGTTCAGATGGTCTCACATCCAGGTTCTGAACAAGCTTAGTGTGAAATGTAAAATTCTTCTTATTAACGTGAAGTCACAGACTTTGAAACCAGCATGAAGCCAGGAGAGTCAGAATAAATCTGCTGGAGAGAAGAAAACAATTACTGCATTACTCAAGTTGATATTTTCTCAGTAATTATACTGTTTCCATGTGATTTGTTTTTATACATGGCTAACAGCTACTGTAGTTCCTGTTTATCCCTGGCCTTATTATTATGTGATTTGTATGATAACAAGGGGGGACTAGTTGGGGGAAGAAACTGCATAAACCTCCCTGCAGAAGGAAGAGATGTTGGCATTAAGGAAAACAATTACTACTAAGGAGACTATCAAAGAGCAAGGCCAGTATTTTTTTTTCCCTCTTCTACATGCTTTTATTCCTAACATAGGTAACTTTAATGGGGTTGGACCAAGCCTGTTACATGCTTTTAGGCAGTGGCTTAGAAGACACGTGCAGCTGACAGGGAGAGGAGAGCTTAAAATCAGGAATCAAACCAAATCCCATCTCCAAAAATAACTGTTCTCTCTTCTGTCAGACACATCAGCTTCATTGTTCTCGGTAACAAAACTGGCCTGTCTCATCGAGCCCCGACAGCCTCTGCCTGCTGATGACCTGGAAGAGAAAGGCACCAAAGACCAAGCGCAACCACACGCAGAGCAAGTCCCTGCCTTTGGACGCATCTGCATCCACTTCCGCCAGAGAGGAAAGACCAAGGGATCTCCGGCCCCCATCCCAGCCATGCAGGAACCTGCCCCAGGCCTCCACGTTGTCCTCCTTTTGTTATCATTGACCCATCTCCCAGTGCTCCCAAGGAGCTAACTGGAGTTGGTGGGCTGGAAAACACCCCAGGCAAGGACAGGGTCCACGTCACGCGCACACGCAGCCCCTACCGCTTTGGCGCTCCGAGCAGGTGTCCAGGCTGCGCACGGTGGCAAGAACGGGACCCCTTTCCTCGGATGCACCACAGCTTCCCCATCGCGGACAGCAGAGTTGTAGCTTTGCTTCGGCTGTACCTAACTCACTGCAGACCGTGTTTTGGCCTGTCTGATCCCCTGACAGCACAGTTACCTCTTCAAAACTACACCGACAGAGCCTCAAAGCCTCCCCTGAACCTGGTGAGACGCTTGCTTGGATGTGCCTCTGGGACCTCTAAAACAGCGCTGCAGCATTTGCCCTATACATCTTCTTAGGCAAGTCCTGGTGTCTTTGCGCCTTCCTAAAAGAGACCATTGCCAATGTTCCCACTAGATGAGGACACAGATCAGGGAATGCCTAACTCGCCGCTTCCAGTCTGTTCCCTTTCCGGTTATCGCAGGGCAGTGGTGGTGTGTCGGAGTTTGGGGAGGGGACTGTTGTTAAGGGATGCGTTATCTCCAGCTCCTGCCCACTTGCCCACCTCTCGTCCCCACAGGCTGGGGAAGACTTCCAAAACAGGCAGGATGGGCCCTCACTGCACCAAAGACGTGCTCAAGCTAATTCCCCCCAAAAACCAAAGGATGGGCTTGCGACGAGGCAGGTAGCCGAGGGGTGGGCTGCCCCAACGGGTATTGCAGGCAGGCTGGGGTCTGCGCCGTTCCCTGCAACGCCCAGCCACCGGACACAGCTGAACTCCGCAAACTAACAAAACTCTCCAAGCGCCGTCGGGGCGAAGCCGCGCTACGAGGCAGAGATAACGATTTGTCCTCCCTGTCCACCTCCAAGAGCACGTGGCTCAAAAAGCATTGCACAATTCGGCAGAATTAGAGCAGTTCCTGAAAGCRGGGGGAATCGGGTGGTGATTTCGGTGGAAGGACAGAAAGGGGAACAAGGGCTTTCATTAAACCTCCAGYACCATTCTCGGGATGAAAATCAAGCAGAAAAGTTGCAGAAGATCAACAGGCGCGCCGGCACCCCCGCTCTCACATCCACTGGGTTTTAAGGCAAAAACAAGTGTATAAAAGTCTTAACAAAGAGGCCAAGTAAATAAAGTCTAATGGAAACTTTGGGGGGGGGGGCGGTGGTGGGGGAAAGAGTCAAATAAACATTCCTTCTGGCATATCAGCAACCCAAACGTGACAGCACTGCACTAATGCTGACGGGGGCGGGCGAGGGGGAGAAATCAAAGGAGCTGAAAACTAACATCTCATTTCCCGGGAGAGAAGTGCAAGAACAAAGTCAGAGAGCCCAAACAGTGAAAAAGTACATCGCGTTACTACAATTCTTTTGTTTGAAACCATCTGCTGCATTAATGGCTCTTTCAGCAACCCAATCTTTTAAACAGAGTTTTAATTCTTAAATACATCTGGCTTTCAGCTCGCCTGCATCCCTGCAACAACTCACAAAGCTGTCGAAGGGGGATGCAGATGTGCACGGTGCTGCAAGTGGGGCAGTTCCTGGGAGCGCGCTTGCCAAAAGTCATCGGCGGCGAACGGCGCAGGACCGGCTCCAAGGTCCCGCAGCCAGCGCCACCAGCCCAGCCTGCCGCCGAGAGGGGACATCACCACGTCCCCGTCGGTGGCAAAAGGCTCCTGCAGAAGGGAGCTGCGGCCGTAAGCGGTGCCGCAGAGCGCCGCAAGYGCCAGCCGACTCACAGGACGCACGGAGGCTCCCGAGCGAGCCTGCGGAGAGCAGCAGAGCAGCGGGACCCAAGAGCCTGTGTGCTCTCCCTCCGTTCCCACGCACCACGGGATGCACGGACGGAGGCAGCGGGGATAACCAAAAAAAGAACCACTTTCGTTGGACGCAGCCCAGTGCGTGCTCTCATGGGAATTCACCAAGCTGGAGACTTAGGAGCTGTCTGAAGACAGGGTTGACTTTTTTTTTTTTTTTTTTTAAATATGTGACTTTATGGGAAGGCCTACGAAATTCCATTCCCCTGTAACCCAGCCGAATTCCGCAGAGCCGGGGCAGAAAATATCTCAACAATTTTGCAGCTTGCACGAAAGTAGGTCAAAAAACTTCCCCAATGTTTCGACAGCTTGAAGCAATTTAATTGCAAAACCAGTAACAAATGCTGATCCTCCCTCCCCACCCCCACCAGCAGATTTATGAGGGTGGTAAAACCTTTGCAGTTAGTGTTACGGTTAAATGCACTAACCAAAGCATAGTATCTGCTCTTGCAAAACTTGCTTGTGCTCAAAGAAGTCATTCCACACTATTATACTTAACAGATGCTGCCTCTGGACCTTAAGATTGCAGGATTTTACAGAAGCAGCAGCAAATACAGCTTATATGCTGAAAAGTAGCTTAGAATAACGGGTCAAATCTGGAAAACCTTACTCAGACAAACTCCCACCAAAGCCTAGGGCATTATACTGACAAATGGATGTTGTGCCTTTCATTACCTTCTTGCATTTCCCCATTACTGGATAATAATTGCATTAAACTCATACGTTCCCTACTGACTTCACAGGAGTGATGAATTCTCACCTACCCATCTAGTCATTATAAATAGGAGCTAATAGCTCCACCTCTCATTAAATATTGCCCAACAATTCCTATTCTAAAACACTGGATTTTCAGTTGATTCTAAATTTGCTAAAACTTTAACTATCTGAACTGAAATTTTCCATGCTGAATATTTGCTTCAAGCACTTTTTTTTTTATAGTAAATCTCAGCCAAAACAACTCGKCCGTTTCCAAGAACAAGTTTAGAGGAAAATATGCCTTTCTGCAACGTTAAGAAAAATTCTGGAAACCTTGACTTTGAGCATCCTCAGCAGCCCAAAGCTATGGAGCGGAGTCGATACGTCTGGCAGAGCGCTCCRCGCCAGCGATGTGCCTTTCGCTAACTCTAAAAATCTGCCCAAGTCAAAACCAAAAAACAACAAAAAAAGAGTCACGTTGACGCCTGCCTAGGGGAAATGATTTAAAAGCGAAGGCTGTGCCCCGTTTGATCCTCGCCGCTCGGCCAGCTCTCCGCCTCTCGAAGGGAGATCGGAGCCCTCCTTCCCGCRCCCCCGGCCTCGCCAGCGGGCTGGAGAAGACGTTATTGGCACGCGTGGAGCACTCCAGTCCAACAGCAACAAGTGCCATAAAAGAGCTGTGAAGAAATGCAGGACTCGGGGGTTTGGGCAGTAAATAAAGCCCGAGACCACCCACCAAACAATAGGGATAAAGTAAAATAGCAACGTTCCCGCTCGCTCGGAGATAAAGGCCATCCCGTGCACTCGACAGAGGAGGGAAAGCAGCCCAGGGTCATATAGAGCAAAGACTGCGTTACGATGCTTTCAGCAAATAAAGGGGGGGAAAAGCTAAGGTTGTCAGTGTAACCTGCACAGTAGCGAGTTCTTCAACTCTTTGCAACTTTAACGTTCTTTCAATACTGTGTGCCCTGCAAGCCACCCGGAGCACTGTTTCACCTGGGCTGAAGGTGCACCAAATGCATCATTTCAGGGAGCATCCCTGTCCTYGCAACAGTCCTAAATCCCGATCTGTCCTTTGCAAAACCAAAACCACTTCTTTCATGAGCAGGACTTCTGCCCCCCGATGAGGTGATCGGTTAGAGCAGCGCTTTCAGAACCCCCCTCCTCAAGCCGTCGCAGAGCGCACGTATGGGCCGGTGGCGACAGGAGCCCATCGCTTCTTTGGGAAGCGCTGGCTTGCAGTGATTTAAAGTGACCACAAAATTGCCACATCAGGGGAGGCAAAGATCTGCATGAAAAAGGGCCCAGATACGTAACTGATTGGTCTCAACAGCAGGTCAAACTCCTGCACCAGGATACTCAAAACCGAGACCTGAGTGACTAATACCTCCCTGGGGCTTACAGAGGCCAAACGGAGGGGCCTGCCCTGAACTCACCATCAAAACGCCGCGGCTCGGAGGCGTGCGAACAAAAGCACACGGGGAAACGCGCATTTGGTTTGATGTCTCTTAAAAAGGAGCAAACTGTGAAAACGTCTCCAATTACATTTAGCGTAAATCCAGGGAGACTAATTCTTAATTACCCACTTTGGAAGCCGGCCAGGGCAGCGGGGGGTTGGCACCTCGCGGCGCCCCGCGTCCCCGGCGCTGGCTGGGGTGGGACGGGATCTCCACCGACGGCGGTGGCGCGGCTCCCCGGAGGCAGCGGACGAGCCCGAGCTGACGCCCAGAAGCACACGCAGGGGTTTTGAAGGTAATCAGAGACCTCATCGGCGAGCCATCCGTTTGTTCCTCCCAGCACGGGAACACGCAGTCCTGTTTTCTAAGAAATCACCACCCAGCGCATTGACCCCTCTCGCTCCCTTTGCGCACGTCGCTGGTCGCAGTTGGCACATCAAACGGAAAGCCCTCATGCAAAATACACCGTCAGTTCAAGGCAAATCCTTGCAGCCATCAACACAGCGAGGCCGGCAGCCGCTCGGGTTCATTAAGATGTCACTCACCACTTGAAAGCCCCTTATTCCCAAGGCAGGCTTCCCTCCGCCCTACCTAAAGCTGCYCGGCTTTGCGATTAAGGCCTAGCTACAGCAGTTCTGACTCGCCAGGTTGTCTACAAAAAAACGCCAGGAGCAGCTGAAAGAACACACGAGGATTTACTGAGAGGCTGGGAACAGAGCCGGCCAGCAGAGAGCCGTCTCAAGGCTTTCCGGGGGGCTCGCACGCAAAGGCCGCGATCGCCAGGCTCCAAACCCCGCTGCTTTCTCTGGAACCGGCCRACTCCGGGCAGCTTTCGCAGGAATCTCTGAACAACCGTCACAGGCTTCCACGGAAATGCAGGACGCRGTCCCCCGCGCTCGCCGCCCCCGGCCCGCGTGTTTTCCCCGGTGTCTCTCRTCGAGGGAGTTTCTTTAAGCAAACCCCTAACAAACGAGGTGGGGGCACACGCAGTTTGGCCTGGAGGACTCCCTTGCACCAGGGGGTGCAGGAAGCCGAGTCCATCTCCAAGCCCCCCCGAGCGGCTCCGGGAGGCAAGTTGCCTATAACCAAACTGAACAAACCACAGAGGAYGAACGCAGTTGACACATCCCAACGGCCCGCATCTGGCATCTCAGAGCGGGGTACGGCAGACAAACCGGGGGAAGAAGCACTTCCAGCCATCGCTGGTTGAGACACCCCTTGCCTTGAACTGCAAAGGATTTGGAGGCCAAAATCCCTACGTGCCTCTGAAAACGTCAGCCTCCCCCCATCTTACTCTGCTTTTGCAACAMCACCCATCCTCTTCCAACTGCCCCTTGCAGCGAAACAAGACCCGAGTCTTTCCAGCACACCAACCAGGCAGGAACGTAGCGTCACGGCCCCCGTTAGTCGCAGCAGGCATGTTCCCTCTGATTCAGCATTTGAGAACGCTAGAGCAGGCCCCCAGGAGCCTGTCACGTCCTAATTGGCGCTCARGAAACTAAAAAAGACCTCAAACCACGTATGCCAAGCTAACAGTATGCTAGGCCTTTCGTAAGGGACCTCCGCGGAAAAAAATCTCTCCTTTTACTACACTAGTGCACAACCCTCAGCTCACCAACACGAATGCCATCGCACAAGCGCAACAGCGCTTTTATTAGCGTGCTTTAGTCTCCGAGGAGAGAGAGTCGGGCATCTGCATCCACTTACGTCTGTCCTCCACTAAGCACTGCATTAAAAAAATATTTCATCCAACTGGCATAGTTACACCAGCCAAAAAGTCGGCAGGCAACAAGTCAGCGTGATTAAAGCTAATGCAATGTCACGTGTTGCAAACACATGGCCAGATCCTGAGCAGGGCTCAGCACCTCCCACACTCCCCGCTTTCCAAAGAAGCGGGGACACATCAGCCCCTGCTCGGCCTTTAAGAGCAGTGGATCGCTCTTGAGCTTGGAGACGCCCCGCAAGTCCGGTGCGACTCTCCCTCCGCTGGCAGAAGCACTGCCACCGGTGCCAGCAGGGCAGTCGGAAGGGCGCTCCGTGGCTGGCCGGCTGCTCCCGCAAAGGCCACGCGTGCCGCGGGAAGGCGGCAGGGAGACTCCGACGCGGCTCCACAGGCACCCGCGGCTGAGCCCACCCCACCGGGGAGCGGGGCCTGCCTGGCAAAGCAGGAAGCTCCAGCTAATTCAAAGGGTGATACCAGGTGCATCCTCCAGCACATGGACAAGCACGGGGGAGGGAAAATCCACCACGCCGGCTTCTAAAAAACCTCACTTATTTAAAAATAAAAAATTGAGGGGAAATGAAAAGACAAAAGCCCTTCTCAGCCTGGTGTTATCAAGCAGAGGAAATGAGACTTCTAAAGCTCCCATTCAGAGAGGAGCTGGGGGGGGGGAGAGAAATCCCACTCCAGACGCACTTGAGTGAACAGCTTTTGAAATGGAAATGTCGCTCTTCAGAAACATTTAAATTTCTTCCTATTGCCAGGGAGGAGGAAGGACACAGAAGAGAGAGCAGGGACTCCTCAGCCATGCAAATTCAAATGCTGGTCCATTCACAGCAGCACCCAGACGGCTGTGCCGAGAGGGGATTTGTCAGGCAGTTAATCAGGACCGGCACACCGTATTAATATCGGGAAGCTAGCTTGAAGGGGCATCAGATTTACAGGGAGCGGAAGGGAATGAATGAAGACAGCTCTATTTAATCGGTACCGCAAATAAGATATACCTAAAAGCTGCCCTGCCTGAGCTCCTTTCCTCCGTTCTCCCCTGCACAAYGACTGCGTGCGACAATCACCCAGATTAGTTTTTTCCCCCAAATCCAGGAGGTTGAGCTGCCTGCTGAGAAGGAGCTTGACGGATGGAGAAAGGAAACGCAAAGAAGCTCTAGGGCGGTTTTAGCAGCGGTTGAATTGCGTTGTGGGACCAACCTGAGTCTCCTCTTACAGGCGAGAGGCGTTTCACCAAGCCAGGACCACTACCGACTCCCTTGGAGGCCCTGCCAGCACACCGGGCAAGAACCGACCGGGTCACAGCATGAACCCCCTCTCGTTTCTAGGAGCTGCTGTCAAAACTGCRTTGGTTCTTCAGGGAAAACCAGAAGGTTTTGCTCCTACATTGATCCACCGAGCTCCTCCCGCCAACCATATTTCACCATGTCACTGGTCTAGCATCCTTAGGGTCACTCAACACATAGGTTCAGTCCAGCCATGCTCTCCAGTACGTAAAGCAGGACACTGAGTCAGGAGAAGCCTTGGATGTATTTCTGCTTCTGCCACTGACCTACCAAGTGGTCCTGGGAAAATCATTTGACTCTCTCTGCACCTCTCATCTGTAAAAAACAGAAATTCTAGGACTGCGAGAAAAGTGGACTCCATGGAAATGCTCCAAAGATTTTTTTCCCCCAAAACTAGCAAGGTCCCAAAGTTTTGATTTTTAGAGTCTTTTTATTTCTATTAGAGCAGCTCAGTACACATGTATGTCTTTTAAGACTCAAACGTGCACAATGCAAGATGCAAACACAACAACCTGGAAACCAGTAAGGGTCACTAGTGAATTTGACCTGTGAACCTCACCAGTTGAAACAATAAGCAAAAAACAAGCAAGTTTTTCATCAGGAATCCAAGCTGATTTCACTTCCATTTGGAGGTGGCTGCACTGGAAAACACGCTAAGTGCGAGACGTAAGGGTTGCAGTCGCTTAGATGCTTTTGAAAAAGTTTTAACCAACATGAATAGGCTCAGGGAAAAAGAAAAATCCCTTTTCTTCAAATAACTTATTGTGGCTTTTAACAAAGCATTATCAGGAGCTTTTAGTGGCATTTTCTGTCCCGGACACACCAGCAGAGCCTCTTTGTGTAGCTCCTGGCTCTCCCCGGCATCACCCTGTTGAGGGAGAGCAGGCCTGCACGCCGGCGAGCGCGTCCCCAGCACGCGCCTGCGACGCTGCAAGGACAGCGCGCTGCAACAGCGGCGGCCGCCGGCCGCCCTGCGCCCCGGCCCAAACCAGTGGCCTCGGGGGGCGGCCGCGGGCAGGCGCCGGGAGCCCCGCGGCATCGCGAAACGCGCCCCCCCCCCCAAATAACGCACGCCGCCACCGAAGGGCTCGGGACGCTCGTGGACGGCGGAGCGCGGGTGGTGCAAAGCCACCGTCAGCCGCGCTATCAATCACAGCCGGCGGCGGCTGTGCTCAGTGCGTTATTGTTCTAATAACTGCGTGGACACGTGGAAGGGGGGGCCCCGACATGTGCTGTGCCTTTGAGGAGCCGTTTCCTTCGCTGATCCGCCTGCTCCGGCGGGACCCAGCGCAGAGAAGAGCAGCAGCGCTGGGCCTCTTCGTGTCGAAGGTGGAGCGGGAAGGGTTAGGAGGAAACGCGCTCCGGCACCGGCGCAGATGCAGCGAGCCCACCACCGAGCCTCCCCRTCCAACCCCCCAGCCCTCCACCTCGAGGGGCGCAGAAAAACGTGCAAAAAGCAAACTCAYGTGAACCGAACGAGAACGGTTTTGCTGCATTCGCAACCCTGTCCTTGCCACCGCCTCCAAACTGCCTCCCTGGGAGCAACTCCAGCTCTGGGTACTGCGAGTTAGCCCCGGCCGTCGCGGAGAAACAGCGCTTCTTAGAGCCGCGGCCGAATGCATGGCAGCTCCTCAGCAGCCCTCCCAAATGCTGCAAGGCTCCGTGATTTGAACAAGTCAGCTAATGTCATCTGTTTCAAGGTTACTGCATTGCCCGAGCACTGAGAGGGCCCCATCCGTAAATCCTTCAGCAGATATTTTTGGATTTATTTGGACAAGGCTTTTTGCCTTTTTTTCTTCCCTCCAGCAGGTCTGGAAGGTCTCTGGGTTTAGGAACCATCATGAATGTCTCAAGTGTTATGCTCCTCAAGCATCAGACTTAGCATTGCAATCAGAAAAAAAGTTATTTCACTGACCAACAAAGCACCAAATACTGACAGGAGCCCCGGCTAAAACAGCTCTTGAAGGCAAGGGGGAGAAGCCCCATTTCAAACTGTGAATGGCTGTAGGAGTCGCTCAGACTGCAAACTTCTGGCTGGGCCATTTCTGCAGAAAGTGTGAAGCACCCCTGCCTTTCCAGGCCAGGATGTTTAAGAAAAAAAACTAGTATATCAGGTCCCCTAGCAARAATAAGCTCACAGTGAATTTGTTATTATCTGTTAGCAAAGCAGCAGCTTCCCACCAAGGCTGGAATTTCCATCTTGGTTTGGCAGGCACAGGGCTGTGAAATGATTACTGTGTTTACTTTTCCTTTGCTAACTATAAAATCCCATTCCACTGCCCTGCCAAGAATGACTGAAGCTAATAAAATTCAGGCATTTGGAAGAAAGCAATAATAAACCTCCCTTTTGGGGCCTTTATGATGAAATTTCCCCACTCCAATCAGAGATTATGCTGTATTCATGAACACCAGTGATGTCTCAAAGTGCACCCAGATTGACTCAAATCAATATTTAGCTTTGCCGGAGACTGTAAGCCTTTCTTAGTGGGGCTGCTGAAGGCAGGATCATTGAACTGCACAGCTATAAGCAGCCCTTGAAAACACAGCTTACAAGTACATAAGACAGCTTATATGCATGTGCGTTGTGTGTGTTTATATTTATATATATATACATATATATATATACATAAAAATGCATGTTATTCAATTACTTAAAACTGAGAAAGTTTATACACATGAAATATTTATGGATGTATAAATTACAAATACCTCTCCAAATAYATAGAGAGCCATAAATATAGTACATACTATATATTTATGTACACACATCTGCATATTCCTTAGTAGCTTTTAGTAATTGTAAGACGATAACGACATGCCTGTGTTTGCATCTGCCCCCTTCCCGACTGCTGGGGCAGGAACACCGAGCTGCTGGGGGCTATCTGTCTGTACGTCATACCTGCGATTGCTGGCACACGAGACAATAATGCAGACCTGGAAAACAGTCCAAAATAAAAGCCTGTGCTTGATTTAGCCACATAACCACCTGGGACGGCCTGATTTGCACTAGGCATTGCTCCTTTGCTAAGCAGCTGCTGGAACAACTGCATCCAAAGCAGGGCTGGGAAGGCAGAACCTAGCAAAGCTCCTTCTCGGGGAACTGCACAGGGAAAGGGGGGGGGGGGTGAAATCAGCCCTGTCCCTTGCCAAGGCAGCAATCAGAGGTGGCGGTTTGGAGGCAAACCTAGGACGCGTTATCGTGCAAGCAGAGGAGGTGGTAAAGGGTCACAGAATGGCAGGCTCCGGACACTGCAAGCAGGGCGTTCAAGTCATTTTAAAAAACAAATTGTTCTCCAGTCTTCTTGACTAAGAAAAAAAAACCCCAAGCATCGAACAGGAGGAGCAGTCAAGGAGGACAGAGGAGAKCTCCCTACCCTGCCGCCGCCGTCCTCGCACGCTCCCCCACCACCGCCTTTCCACGCCAGGCAGGACCGGGTGATCTGCGATCGCTGCTCTGCRGTGCTCCACGACTGGCGGGCAAAGGGGTGCCACACACCGAGTAACCCCCGATCTGGTGTCCACCTTCACCTTGACTCTCTTTTCAGAGCTGCTGGACAACACCGCTCTTTTCCCCCCCTGCATCCAAARGAAACATACCCCATGTGGTGCTGGGCGCAGGATTAAAAGGGATGCTACTCCGGGGCCAGGATGAATTGGGAACAGCAAACACAAGCTGGACTGAACACTCGCATATRCAGAAGATGCTCCATCAAGATGCTAGGACATTAAAAGCCTGCCTTGCTGTTTGAACTACGGCTTGCGGCATTGGCCACTTAGCTAAGATGACCAAAGAGAAAATAACTAGATCTGGGTCAGGACTATGAGGAGGTGGAGCAGATAATTTCATTCCTCATTGCTTCTCCCCGTTGATTTCTGCTCTGGAGCCACCAAATCACTCGGCAGGACAGAGCACGGTCCCCCTGCCCCGAGCCAGCTCTGCTGCGGGGTGAAAGCAGAGGGGGAATTTCRTCCAAGGCAGAGGGAGCAAAGAGTCCCCTGTGCGCTCGCTCTCCATCCTCTTGGAGAAAGGTGCCAAGAATAAGCGTTACATTTTTCGAGAGCAGCAGAACAAGCCAAAGGCCTGTCAGCCTGTCCTAAAACAACCCCGCTGCGCGCCGAGCCTGCAGCCAGCATTCCTGGTGCACACAAGCGCCCGTCGCCCCCCGCTCCCTCCGCCACGCACTGCAGAGCTCCAAAGCATTTGCTCGTGCAGCAAGCCAGCAAACCCTCCAAATGTGCTCTGCCTCAAACCCAGCCAAATAGTTTTCATGTTAAAAAAGCAGGTTTGGGTCCAAAAAGAAAGGAGGTTTTCAGAGAGCAATTATAACTAGGCCCTTTGGCACTCGACAGCTCCTCTCTTGTTATCGACGATGAGGGTGTTGTTAAGGGACGAGGCTCCATGAAGCACTGAGGTGAAGTTTCTGAGCTTTAGCTAGGGATGTTGCCATGTTCAATATGTTATTACAGCTCCCACCACCACAGGCACAAAATGCAGCAACTCCCCTCTGCCAAATCCATCTCTGAAATCACTCCCCCACGCCATCCCCTCCAGCAAGAGCGGGCAAACAACATCGATTGCTGTTGCATCTCCTCCACCGCTTTCCGCTCGGCGCTAGGATAGAAGGATTTAATGCAAAATGCTCTCCTCCTCAAAACCCAGCACGCAAAGTTAATCTGATCGATTCACTACTCACTGGCTTTGGTTTCGTGAGTCAGGACTGTGGACCTACAGCATTTCATAACCATGGAAAACTAGAGCACCACAGATGTGCTAGGTGCTGTACGTTCCTGGAGGAGACACAGAAACCGGCCCCCGCTCCCTCTCCAAAGCCGGAAGGCCCTTGGCAAGGGGAGGCACACAGGAATGCCAGCCGAGCAGGGAGGCCAGGGGAGTCCAAGTATATCTGTGATAAGACGCGTGCGCTTGTGAATTGCTAATCGCCTCCTGCTGCTTCGTCATCTGCACTAACTGGTCAGATCACATATAACTGGAAAGAATCACTTCCCCCATCCCGGGAAGCAAGTGCATCTGGAGCAAGCTGGAGCAAAGCAACCCCCACCCAAAAGATGAGGAGAAGTGAAGAACACCAGACCAGCCTGAGACTGCAGCGGGGAAAGAAACAGCTCGGATGTCACTGCCTTGGGTACCAGGACCAGCTTATCTTTTCCCCCAAATTCATGCCACGTGGGGGTTTTATCATTACTTTCCACGAACGCTCAGAACTGCCGTTTCGGATTGACCGTACGCAGACCGCAGCGGTGACTAGCACACCCCTCTCCGCCCTGCGCGGCGCCCCGCGCTTTAATGCATCCGCAGGAGAGCAACGCCAGCTCCCGAGACACCAACTCCACCCCCACGGACCGGCAGAGCTAAGCAGCAAACTAGCCTGTGATGTTTTGGGGAGACAACAGCACGGCGCACAGGAACCCTTGCCGTTAAAGAAAATACAGGCTTCAAAAGCATTTTACTCTATAATAGACATACAAACAGTTTAAAGATATAAAAAAAAAAATCAGCATGAATCCATGCAGCACACCCAGCTTGCCATGCTGCCCTGTTGCAAGCAGAAAAACTAGCAATATTTCTTCCAATTACAGGGGTGAGGCATACAAAGTCAAGGGACTTTCCTTCCCCCAAGCAGATCAGGCGAGATGCTGCACTCTGCGAGCCCTGTAATATCGACTGAATGGAACAGAAAAGTCCAATTATGTAAATGATGAAGCAGGTTCCGAAGAAGCAGCCAGCCTTAACATGCCGCCCTTCTCCACAGTTACAGCTCGAAAGGCAATTTAAAAGGTTGTTTTGGATGTCAATCACCACAAATGAGCAGAAGGAAGCGAGAAACAACAACCTGCATTCGAGGCACAACCGATTCACCTCAAGGGCTCCCAGCAGTGCTAAGCCTCAGCCCCGCTCTCCACGACTCCCACATCCGCGGGAATGCTGCAGGCTGGAGTGGCTGGAGGCAGGGAAGAGCAGGGCTGCAGCCAGCTCCGAGAAGGTCATGCTCAGGTTTTACATCTGGCTTCCACGACCCACAAGGGCTCTCGCTGCCATGCCCAAGGCTCTCGGGCCACAGTTTTACCCCTCAGCCACAGAAACTGCAGCAGAACATCAAACAAAAACAGTCATCTTGCCAACCATGGTGCTCCTTCTCTTTAACCCCTCTGCCTCAAGGCCTGCTGGAAGAGCTGAACGTCCTGCAAGGACCACGCAGCGCCTCCTCACAGGCTCTGGTTTTCAGACGAGACAGGCATGAGTCTGGGCATGGGACAGATCGCCCCATTACAGATACAACATTCCTGTTGCTATTTCTGTTCCTTTTGCTTCCTGTCCCAAGCTGGTGCATGCGACGGGCTGCTGACAAGCCTTTGCAGCTAGCCAGACACAGCCGCTTTGCAACGGGCAATGAAATGAATTCCTGTGCGTACCATGAGAATCAGAGGGTTTGCATAAGCCAGACGTACCCTCCTGAGCATGTGTGTTCATGTACGGGTGAGCAGGGGTTGATACACACACGCGTATCCTGCCTGCTATTTGGAAATTATCTCCTGAGGAGGAAAGGAGGGAGAAAGGAGGAAAGCAGGGGAAGACATAAACCCAGCCAGAAGTGTTGGTAGAGTGTGACAACATGAACAATGCAAATATTTCAGCTTTTAAATATGTTTGGAATGACAGAGAATGCCAACATCTCTCTCTTTCCCAGAAATAGCTTTTAATCATTGCTGTCCTGACACAAAGTCGTCCCCTCTCCCTCCCCCACCCCGCAGAACATTTTATAATCAGATTTTTATCAGGCACGAGTCAACAGCATGAGCAAACACATGGCAGATGGGCGGATGTTTAACATGTTGCAGGAGGATCCTCCCACAGCTGTTGAACTCTGCATCCCAGTGCCACTTTCTATTATTCAATACCCAACTGCACCAGCCGCCTTGGGACTATTAAGCACCCAGAGAAGCCGCAGAGTGCCTCCCTCTGAAGGCGGCTGCAAGGACAGGTGACCAGAAACGTTCTTCTCTGCAGGAGAAGGAGGACAAAAGCAGGGAAGATGCTAGGATATTTGTACCCACTAAAATTCTTCATTTCATTGAGGTTAAAGCCACTTCCATAGAAATCTGCTCCTCTGAGAAGCAGCTCAAAGGCCACGCGATGGACGCAGACGTTGCGTCAAGTACACTGCTGTCCTTACACGAGCCAGAGCCCCGAGAGCAGGAGTTGTTCTTCTCATGGCAAAGCGTTCGAGGCAGCTCACCTCTCGCGGGGCTGAGGAAACCATACGCTAGCAGCGGTCTGCGACTCACTTCAGTTCCAGACTACCCAACGGCACAAGTAGCAGGGCGCTGGGAACATCAGTGTCTCCTCTCTCCATAGGCCCCGGCCTCGAGCCTGCTCTCCCGCGGCCCTCCCTCAGGGCAAGGACCACAGCTCCGGCACCCTGTGCCGCCCGACTCCCGTGGAAGAGCTGCAACTACCTGGCACAAATGCTGCCATGTCCCATAGCATCTCCAGGGCTCCCTGGCAGCTGCTCTCTCCCCACTAGATCCAACGTGGCCAAGAGACGGGACATGGTCACAGCCACGCCGGCCAAGGGAATTGCTCCCTCTCCTGAAGCAAAGGCCCGTGGTTGGGCACGTGTATTGCCACCAGATGCCCACTTGTGGATGTTCATCAGAAGCTGCCGCTAACAAGCCTGGGGCTATTTTTCCCACGTGAAAAACAGCCTCTGGAGGGGACGCAGAGCCCAGCGGAGCTGCAGCGTCCATGCCACAGGCTCAGGGGCTACGAGAGGACACGCACCAGGCAGGGCCGACGTTCGCAGCTTCGTTTTATTACCCAGCTACTCTGGGCTATTGTTCCGTGGCCATAAATCACGGGGAGGCCCTGGAATTCAACGCCGCTTTCCACGGGAGGGAGCCGGCGGGGGCGGCAAGGGCCCGCGGCTCCCCGCGCCAACCAGCCGACGCAGCCGCGCCGGCACCGCGCTCCTCCTCGCTAGCTCCCGCGCGGGCCGCCGCGCTCGGCACGTTCCCGGCCGCTCCGCCGCTCCGCATCCCGCCGGAGCGCCGCAGCTCGCCCGGTTCAAAGCCCTGCTGCGCCTCCCCCCCCCGGCACGGCCCTCCCCAGCCCGGCATTACTCCATTAGAGATGAGGCTCTCGCCAGTCACCTCCTAGCCAACTGGGGCCTCTGCCAAGGTCAACACAAGTTCCAGCCAGTTTCATTAATAACTGCGAGACCAGCCCACTGGAAACTCTGAGAGGTTAATCCCAGCAACGGATCAGCGTTCCCATAACAAAGCCGTGCAGCAAACCGCAGGGCAGAGAGGCGGCGGGTGATTTACCAGCCAGCCATTCCAGCTAGCCGCGCTCCRGGCTGGAGCGCGCTCGCTTCCTCGCGTTTGCACAACGAGTTTCAACCGGCGCTCCCCTGCCGAGCATCCTCCCCGGGATCCGCGGCCGGGGCCGGAGCGAGGGCAAACCGCTGAGCGCTGCCCGCGGGAGTCCCCGGCCCCGCGTCCCTCTCCGCCCCTAACCCCGGGGCATCCAGCGAGGAGGGGAGCAACGCCGGAGGAAGCCCACCAGGAGCAGCGCTGCCTGCTTGCCGGACAGGGCAGGAGAAGCGAGCGGGAAACAACAGGAAACAGGTCTCCCAGAAGAGCTTTAAACCGCCTCCAGCGCTCGGCCAGGCTGCGCTCAGAGCGGGAGCTAAGCAGCTAGCCAAGACCCTTTCCATCACACAGCCCATTTTCCAGGAGTTTATTGTAAATCAGGCTCTGGAACGTGCAGTCAGTGTGAAATTTGGCATGTACGTTGCTGGCTTCAATGAATCATTAAAAATGTATTTTAAATGTGCTAATTCATTCTTTTTTAATTAATTGCTTTTAAAGCTATATTAACATGCATCAAAGCGATCACCCTCAGCTCTAATTTCCATTTCCATATATATTTCTTAGCCTTAGTGCTATCTTTTACAAGAATCCCACCTTCTCCTTCCTTATTCCAGTTATTAGTTTATAGCACAATGAAAACATTAATGCAGAAAGGCAAGCAATTAAAACCCTTCAACAACGTAAAGCAGAGTCCAAGTAATAACAACACATGGCTTTTTAATAGCCTTTTTCCATCAATAGATGTCAACTAGTTTACAAAAGGGGGAAGTGGCATTATCCCTTTTACAGACGGGGAAATCCGAGACACAGAGAGGGGAAGTGACTTACCCAGCGAGCAGCAGCCTGCCAGTGGCAGATGGGAATAAGATTTGGGTTTCCTAAGGCTCCATCCAGCACCGTACCTGTGAGACTATATGGCTCGCCGTGAGTTTATTCCTGCTGGAGCAGTAGGCTATGCCTAAGTGCAGCCAGCCAGCCTTTGCAAGGGGACTAAACGCAGATCGCTACTGACTCACATCCTATAGGAAGAGCAGCAAACCACATACGTGGTGGAAAAGCCGTCTCAGAAATGGGAAAAAGAACATGTGGAATCGTAACAGGAATAAGAAGATATGAAAGGAAAAGGCATAGGGTAGGAACTAAGCTCCAGCACTGGAGAGCAGTGAGCAGCTACTGCTTGACCAGGAACACGACGCTCACTGTCCCGATGGGGCAGGACTGCGCACACCACCAGCTGCAGCTTGCACACCTACGCTCAGAGACAGCGTACCACCCAGACACGGCACCAGCCTGCTCTGGCGAGTCTGCGCTATTCCCATCTGCTGCTACGGGCTGGGGGTCCGTGACTTTATCAGAAAGAAAGCAGAAACCACCAAGGGTCCTGGGAACCAGCTCTGCCAAGAGCAGACCGGTAAATCTGTGTCATGGCAGTTCTTCCAGCGAATCTCATGTCCACACTTGCAATCATGAAAAAAMCAGTTCTGTTTTAATTTTGTTTGGTCATTCTCAGCCAGCTCAATGGAACACCRTCCCGGAGACGGCGTCAGCCCACATGGGCACCTGGCACAGGGAGACTCCACTTCTCCTGTGGCAGATGTAGGCTCACCTGAGCCTTCCTAGTTCAAACCCAGCAGCAAGAGTACAGGAACACGTGCACTGCATGGACGTGATGGCAACCCCTGTCGAGGGAAAAAAATATTCAAGTGGGGAAAGCAGGCCAGAAAACAACCTTCTGCTCCCTGTCTCGAGAAGAAGTACTAGTGTTCAAGGATATAAGTAATGCAAGGTGTGTAAGGAAAGGCAATATGTTTTACTAGATCAACTGAGATTTAGCTTTAAAGCTGCTGCTTTTGAAGGGCGCACTGCCCAAAAGCATGCCTGGTTTTTCCAGCTATAATGAGTTGATCTAATAGATCTTACCTTCTCCTTACAAATTAAGCCTCACTTAGAAAATGTGACTGCAGTGGCCTAGAATGGGGTAGAGAGGTCCAGCTCACCCCCTGTTTGGGAGGGATAGATAAGGAAATGATTAAGAAAAACTAGAAGAGATCTAATTCTCTTCCAGTGGTGTCAAAGGGAAAAGCTCTGGAACCTATTAGCAGGACTGGCTGTATAAATTACTATCTCTGTTCACACCACAGATTAGGGCCCAAAACAAAGGCATTGGAGATGTGCAGGAATGGTGTTTCCTCTCTTCCCCGGGCTGATAAAACTGGGTAATCCTGATGCAACCAGCAGTTTTCAGGGACTTGCTAAACTCGCAATACCACAGACCTGATCCCGCATCTTGCCTCCACTGGTGCTCTGCAGCCAGCAGAAACCAACAGGTATCCACTGGTTAAAAGCAACATTCATGACCCCTGTGTTACACTTATGTCATTTGGGACAGTCAGGCTAGCACTCCAGCAGTGTAAAAACAACCATCATTTTTATTGTGGAGTTTGGGGAACTCTTTATCATGTAAGAATTAGCCTAAACTGTAAAATCATCGTGAAGAGCAACTCTAGCACTTTGGCAACACAAGCTGAGCTCCTCACCAAGTAATGTGACTGCAGCAACACGGAACAGGGCAAGGGGTAAGCGAGCAACCCCTGCGATACTCTGATTAAATAACCGCCAGCGTGTTTAGTAATACTTGGCTCACACGGTGCATTTCACCCGAAGAGCTCAACCAGTTTGCAGAGCTGCCCTAGATAAAGCATCGAATGACTCCGTCATGCACTGAGTCAGCAGCACAGACAGGAATAGCAGATCTCTCTCGTTCTGCGCGTTAATCACAAGGCYGCACCGCTTGCGACCGCGCATGCACCGCTGCCCTCCCGCTGATCAATGCGCAGCTCGCGGACACGCGTCAGAGCCCTCGGGCTCGCAACCATGGCTCGCGCTGGCGGGCAGGGAGGAAAGCTTGCAGAATAACCTTTGAGAACGGTGGGACATGATGAGTAAGCATGAAAACCAAGGTGCCACTAGAAGAGATGCGACGGCCAAGTGTCTGCGGGGATGGTGCTGAATGGGAATTAGCAACCAGGAAAAGATGGATCTGGACGTGTCATTTCATGAGGTCACATCAGCCATGCAGGAGAGCTGACGACAGTCCCAGAGCTTTCTGCAGCTGCTCATAAAAAGGTCTTTATCAGCTATTCTAGATGGTGATTTACACCATCAGAGCTGAATGCCAAATTCAGCTGCTGCGGGCTTAGCACAGAGGCAAACTTGATAGTTTTACACATGTAAATGGCCCAAATACACAAGTGTCCAGACCTTGGGGCCAACAGACCAGTGTCAGTTCTCGACATTCCCTATGGATCATCACACCCAGAACAGGCCCTCTGATGCGCTGAGGTTCAGAGATGCACACATCAGCTGCCAGTGCTTTACTCTGACCTCAAGGCCCACAGCAGTTTATAGACTAGGTTGAGAGYGACTGCTCAAGGATAAAGCCAAAAGAGACTGCTATTAATCCAATTTCCAAGGCTACAAAGACAGATATACAACACACCTCCTGACTGGAAGGACACTGGTACCGTWCCCCAGACATGCCTTCTGCTCCCACCACTTGAACAGCAACAAGACTGACCCACTCTCGCAGCCTGCTCAGTCCGTCGCGCTCTGGGAACAGCTCCAGCTAGTTCTGAGCAACTAATTCTGGCTCCACTTAGGTTCCCACCAGTCAGGGACACCACATTTTTTTTCTTCTTTCCAGACTCTGAAATTACAAACGGCTCCACTAAAAGCATAATCTTGTCCTGCTGAATTGTATCTCACAGCTCGCTCTCTCTCTTTCATTAACAAATGTTTTAAGCCCCATAAAATGCATGTAATTCTTGGAAATGTGTCACAGACTAAGAAGCAAATGCAGCCCCTAACTCAGCAACTAATGCCTCAAGAGTGCCTTTGCCTATTAGAAACAAGTAGCTGAGACAATACATGGTTTTCTGGTGAGAAGCAGAACAGGACTGCTGATGGAAACAACGTGCAGACAGAAAAGCTGTCCTGGTTTCCTCACACTCTTTGGAGAGAGGGKTTTTTTTGTGTGTTTGTTACATGGCCAACAGYTTATTTCCCCCATCAGTCACCCAAACCAGAATCTCCTGAACATACCCTCCTCTGGTTTGGAGCCACTGCAATATATCTCAGTGGCATGGAAAGCAGGTTCCTGGCTGGTCATAGAGTCACCTCATTAAGACCCGTCTTGGAGGGAGCAGCAAAGAACGGAACATGAACTGGGCCACAGCACCTAGGAGGCACCTTTTTCAAGGCAACGCGCYATCAAGAGCTAAAGGAGAGAGAGAGATGATACGTCTGCTGCGTTTCTCATGGTTCCCAAGTTCAAATTTGGCTCTCAGCAACGAACGAGCTGCTCCATCCCTTCCTAGCACCAGCTCWCTAATTACGCAAGCACTGGCTATTCTCAGTCGGCAGTCACTGCAGCCCTTTTCTCCAGGAAATCCAGCCATGCTCCTCTTGGAATCTGAATTACTCTTGTTTTACCCCACTTAAAGCTAAATATCTTTCTCGTTCAGGGCATGTTAGCAGGATCTCACGCAAGAGCCACAAGTACCATTAGAATAGGAGAAGTCGGAATATCCCRGCACTCCCAAGCAAGAGAGCTTTCTTGTCCACATGTTATTCCAAATCAGTTCCCACAGCAAGATAGCAAAACATCCCCATTGCCCCTGGGTAAGGATGCCAACTTCCTGCTCCTTTTAACGACGGCTACGAAATCTCTGAAGCCCAACTTGCAGCAGCATTAACCCCCTGCATTCACAGGCTGGTGCTCGCATCAGCAGCTCAGGCCAGCTGCCCCCAGCCGGTTTGTCCAGCAGGACTTTCCTGCCAACCAGGAATAATTCCAAACTCAAGGTAAAGCCATATATSATTCACCCCACAGAGCGTGAAACTAAATCCAAACATACAGGCACGCAAGCAAGGGATTTCTCTTTGTAAAATTTATCACATGCGAAGAGGGGACAATTGCAAGTAAACAATTTGCTTTGTTAAGTAAGACTAAGACAAGGGAGGTTTTCCTGGGGAAGATCATACTAAAGAACCACCAGCAGCCARCTTTCCCCAAGGAGGTCACCTGTCTCAGTGGAGACCATTCAACACCACAAAGCACATGGTTCGATGCATCGGGAACCACAACCGACACAGATTTCCTCAGTGGCACTTCCACACCAGAACGCCAAGGGGATCCCAAAACACACGCCCGCCTGGCGGCTCTCCCCTTACCTTYGCGAGGTCCTCCGTCCCGCCCTGCTGGCTTTGACTCAGGAGAGGCGAGTGCCGCATCAGCGGGTCCTGCAGCAGATCCAGGCGCGGTCTCTTTGTTTCAATGAACTCCAAGTCCGACGGCTTGGCCAGGTCAGAGATATAGGGGTGCGCCTCGGTCCGCAGGTGCAACTCCTGCGATCTGAGCACAAAGAGAAAGGAGACTTTAAAAAAAACAACCAACCTCTGCTTTCCCCTGCATTAAGACTGCTCAAAACGCTGCAAACCCTTCAGTGAGGACAGAGATCTCATCCTCTGCCCATTCCCCAGGAGGATGCACCAAGGGAGCCCATGCAGCCCCAAGACTGCAAGATGTTTCAAGCCTTTACAAGCCCAGGAGCCACAGCTCCGGAGCTTGGCTGCCGTGCACTGCGCATCTCCTGGAGCATTTGCTCCTTCGGGGCTCTCCGCACTCACCACGGAGCAGGCGCGCCTGCTGGGCCTGTTCTGCTCACGGGCAAAGCGGGACATTATCCGGGAAGCAGTACGCAGCTGCAGCACCACAGCTACCCACCAAGGCTATGTAGCCAGCTTAGTCACTCCCAGTACGGCAGGTTGCCCCTTCCCAGCCCCTCAGCACCAGGGAAAGGAGCAGAGTGAAGACGTTCAGTCCTGCTGACGCTGCTGAGAAGCTATGAGCCTGCCACGGCTGCCCAGAAAACATATGGTCTAACAGCAAAAAGTTGCATAATTAACATGAAACGTCTTCTCTGCTCCAGGCAGCAGGGTGGAAAGTCATCACAGGAACAGAGAGATTCCTTGCAAGAGCTCGGCAATCAGGAAAAGCCAAGCAAAACCGTGGGCCGAGAAGAGGATTCACGCCGAGCTGTGTTCTCAGTGGCACTGCTGGAAATGCCAAGGAAACCACAGAGTTTGGATGCGCTCTCAGCAGAGTGCAAGAACCTGGCCTAGATCACTTCCCCTTCATGCTACCCATATCAAAACTCCTAAAAAAATCCCTTCAGGCCACACTACTGTCGTCATCCTCCTCCTCCTCGTCGACACCCGGAAAGCACAGCTGCTCTCTCCCGTGCCACCACGCACGGTGGGCAGCTGTGCCTACACCAAGGCACGGTGCCCRAGGCCACGTGGTGGAGCCTCCCGCAAGCCACCCGCAGAGACAGGCCTTCGCTCTGTGCTCTGCCCGATTCCAGGTGCCCACACTGAGGCTGGCCAGAACTAGCCGAAGCTCGGAAGATCCCCACATCTGGCCCATCGGATCCCCCTGTGGGCCCTAAGACCACAGGAAGCCCCATTTTACCACTATTTAGTCAAAGGTACCTGCCTCACTGCATGTAACTAAAACCTCGTTCACAAATACCAAGATTATATATTGAGGGGAAAAATGAATACTCCTCTGTGGCTAGAGAGCCGGGATTTATTTTCACAAGATGGGGGAGGGACGAAACAACCCCAGCCACCGGCAGTTCCCCGGCCCCAGCACAGACCTGGCAAGCGAGAGGGGCACTCGGTCCCGGGACGGCAGCTGCGCTGACTGCTCCCATCAGGCTCAAATATCTTTCACCTGCTAATATGATGCAGTTGATAATACCTGGAAATTGGGGGGGTTGTTTTTAAAAACAAGCATAAAACCTTCTTGCGGCTGTATTTTTCCTAGCAGGAGCCTCCTGAGGGAATTGTAAAGGGATCCTGCAAAAACACATTAAAGCTTTTACTACGCCCAAGGATCAAGCTTTGTTGCAGCAGCTCCGAGGGTGTGTTTTTAACACTTCAGACAGACGTGCCTCTTAAAAACACACACRCACGCACGCACAGGAGATTCAGAACTTGGAGAAAAGCATCGTTTTTTTCTTCCCCCCTTAAACAAGCTTGGTCAGGCCCTCCCGAGCCGCGTGGTACCAGGATCCTCCCCGGTTACCAAAGCAAAGCAAAGCAAAGCAAACCAAACCAAACCGCCTCCGAACCGCTCGGCGCGAGGAAGGCAGGGGAAGCGCTGTGTCAAGAGCAGGCCTGAAACACAGCGGGTCTTGTACACGGTTTCGCCCCCTCCACAAACTGCGATCGCCGGCGCTAATTTTTACCTAGCTCGTTAACTAGCTGGGAGAGGACGACAAAAAAGGAAGGAACGGTCCAGAGCCCTCTGAGAGCGGCGGGAGCCTCCCCGGCGGCTGCAACGGCTCTGGAGCGCGTCCAGGGAGGAGGCACCCGGGCGACACGGATCTCCTGGGCTGGCGTGAGCCTCTGCCCTCCCGCACGCCGGCGCGGCACGCTGCGCCGAGCTGCAGGAAGCCTGCTACGGCTCGCTCTCGCTTCTCTCTTCCTCACCCACACCAGCAAGCAAGCGCGTGCAGGCCAAGCTCGGCTGCTGCGGGTTTGGCACGGGGGGACRGCGCTGGAATTCGGGCAGCCGCTCGCTGCTGACACACGGAAACAGAGTCTGGCTTGTCCTCCCCGACCTTCCCAGCAAAGAGGGGCCGGGGGAGCGGAGCGGCCCTCGCACGCCTTGCGCCGCTCGGAGCTCCAAGCGGCGAGCGCCCAGGAACGGAGCTCCGACCCTTCGGAGCAGAACGGCTCCTCGATTTGGCTTCGAAACGCGGCTCGTTTCACCTGCAAGCCCTCTCGCACCAAGCGACAGAGAACTCGGCTCAGCAAGCCCAGCGGTACCTCGTAGCACCCCCCGGGTTTCCTGCTGGTTTGCCCCAGCCTCTCGTGCAAATTCTGCCGGCTCACAGCTGCGCTCCAACAGTTCGAGCTCTGCTGTAAAACCGAGTAACAATAAGCAACTGTTGAGCAGGGCAGGTGTTAAAATATTCCAACACCCGAGGCTGTACTGCACCAAGGCAATTAAAAAGCTGAGGTATTTATTTTCACTTTTTTTTTTTTTTTTAAAGTCTGTACTACCAAGAAGCTGCTAATTGACACAGGACAGCTCTGAGACCTCCGTAGTTGTCACGAACGCAACAGGAGCCACCGCACAGACATGACCGCTACACTCAAAAGCCATGTATTAAGATAAGAGTAACACTCAGCTTTGTAAAGGCAGTTAGAGTGAGCCAGGGGCCATGCTGAGGAAAGCAGCTGCTACATTACAGGGTGCTATTTTATTTCCATTTCCACATCCATTGGAGCTTCTATTAAATTTATCCACTGGAATTTCCAGCCGCTCCCGAGATTACTTTGCCCAATACAACCCACTCAGCTTGTCTTGGCTGCAAATAAAAACACTCTTACTTGAAGCCTTCACACCTTTCACTCTTTACATCCACACCTGCAGCGAGCTCTTTACAACGGACTTTTATAGAGCAATGACATTTTAAAATTACATTGCCTTAAAAAATATATATATATATATACACTGTTACATTCAGTTTGGGGTTTTGTTGCATTTTCTAAATAGTTCCCACCTGTTTGTTTTATTCCAGACATTCCTACCCCAATACCTTGGGCTATTGAAGCTGCAAGCCCAGGGTTTGCCCCAGCATCTAGCTGYGCCATCTGCTCACTGCTCTATCTTGGCCAGGTCCAAATCCAGAAGACGAAGATGACCCAAGATCAGATCTCTGATTCATAACTAACCTGAAAAGTTAATTGCACATTACTACCTGCAAAGCTGTGTGACTAATTCATCACGGCCACCTCCTCRGTGGACTGGGGCTGGGTGTTAAGGGGCTATGAGCTGCTCAGACGGCACACGAGGAGCAGAGCGCCTCTACCTCCTCCATGCAGAGGGTGCTCATCACACAGTGGGACAGGGACCTGGGAAACGTCTTCTGCCACATTATACCTTCACCTGAATTATCTGAGCACAAAACGGGCAAAAAAGGGGGGTAGACTGCTAGTTAGATATAAAGGAAGTCGAGAACGTGTATCTCCTGGGAGATAGGATCTACTGGAATGTCTTGAGCTGCCGTCAGGGAGGAGATGCAAGAGCAGCCCTGAAAACAGATCTCACCTTTATCTTCTTTGCAAGTGTGCTCCTGCTGATGTCCAGGCGAGCCCTCCCGCCCCAGTAACCCACCTCGCTCTGCCCTTCAGAGCGGCGTAGCCCTCTCCTGCTCCTCAAGCCTTCCCTTCCTCCGCTCCTCCATCAGCTGAGGAGCAAAAGGTGACGGGGCAAGGAATGGCGGCTTTTCTGCAATACATGGGGAGGAAACCCAGCCTGGCCAACACGGCAAAATCCCCTTCTCCCCTTTGGAACCAAGGGTTCAAAACACCAGCAGCGCTTCTAAGCAGGCTCCCAGTAACTTCCCAACAGGGGATATTTTGTCTAAATTTTGCTCCCATCCACAAATAGCGTTCCCTACAACACAGGGCCAAGCATGACAGTTAGGGTGGAGAACTGGCTCTCTGTTTCTTGGAACCAGAACCAAGGTAAACCATCACCTTAGCATAACTGTTTATTTCCTCTGGCTGAGATGGTTTGGTGGCAAATTGTCTCCAAAAATAAGTTAAAAAAAAAAAAAAAAAAAGAGTAACCTCCAGCCCCCACAGGTACAGACAGACAATAAAATGCTTTTGAGAGCAAGTACTATAGTAAAACACTAGCGTTGAAGTGAATTATTTATAGCCAGTGCTAAGATTTGTCTGAGGTTTCAGCAACCCCTTTACGTGATATCCAGAGTAGGAGACCAGGCAACTGAGACCTGTTAAAGAGAGAAACCAGAGGGTTTTGCAGGAGCAAACCTGCCACCAGGCAGCTAGAAAAACACGTACGGGGAGCAGCTGATATATTCCCTCTGTCATCCCACCGGTGAGGGAGAAAAACAACACGGCTTAACAACAGAGGCCACGGAAAGAGCGGCCGGGCCGGCAGGAAGGGAGAGCTCCCGGCCCTAAGTGGCAGCTGTCAGCAGAAGAAGTCGGTCTGCACAAGCTGAAGGCACAGGACAGCCTTGTGTGGGATGGCTTCTTCCAAGCCAATTCCAATTTAGATGGGAGCAGATGCTTTATTTAAAACTTGCATATTTAAGAGTCCAATATGCAGGGTCTGAATTATTCATGGCCAGGACCACCAAAAGCTTTAAAAAACTGTGCCACGCAACAGCACTGGCTCACTCAGGAGAAGGAGAACGAGTACTGGTGGGTCTCAGAGCCCCCACCTCRGGCAGGCACCCAAAATCTGGAGCCTCGCTGGAAAGCCCTTGCGACAGTTGTGGGTCCCTGGAGCCCGCCCCAGCCCAGCACCTGGGGCACCCTCCCAGTTTCAGCAGGCCTGTTGCGTACATCATGAGATCACCCTKCCTCCCCGAAACAAGCTCTGGTTCAAGGTCACACACGGCAAAGTTGCTTCATGAGCTTTCATCRCTCCATCACGACCAAGGCAAAGCCTAGGTTTCCCCTCACACCCTTCTACCAGGGCACACGAGCCCGTCCTACCAAGCCCAGCGTCTCCAGCTCTTCTCTGCAGAGTCCCATCTGCTCTCTGCGCCCACCTGTGGATGGGCCCATAGCTTACGCTGGCACAGAGGGCACTGGTCGGACAGGACGGGACACTGGCACCAAGCAACCACGCGTCCGCAACTGCCCTTTCCAGCTCTTGTTTTCCCACGCTCAGCTCAGGGGGAAAAAAAAAAAAAATCCAACCCCCAGAACATAATTTTAAATGTGAAAAGAYGCAGAGAGCTATGCTTGCAGGGGATTTCAGCTGCACCACCGCTCACTCCTGAGAAAAGGGTCACCTTTAAAAATGGAAACTTAATTAAAGGCCATAAATAAAATCCGACTGGCCGCGCTGTTAACTCCGGAACAGTTGGTGCCATTTGGCCCAGTACAGATTAAGACTTAAAACTGCACGTTATATCCAACAGCCATACACGCCGCACTGGTTTTCCACAYGCTCCAAACTCCCACAACTCCCTGGGCTCCTTAGTCAGAAGGATTAATCACATTCAATAAGCACAGTAATTAGGCGTGCTCTCATGCTATATTGCACATGGCTATCTCGGACGGCTGCAAAAACACAGCAGCTGGTTAACATATCCTAAACATCATACTGCAGAGCAACACCGGGTGAACTCTTCAAACTCTTAATGACTTCTAAGCAGAAGGACTCCAGAAAAGAGCATGGTCTCACGAACTGGTAAAATAATCTCCTATGAAAATAGTGACTCATCTTATTCTGGAAAAAGGCAGAATATGCAATGTTAACATGCATACCACTTATTACGGCCACATTTTCCGCCAGTGCAACCGTTATCCACCCCAGCATTCCTGGATCAATAAGGAATCTTGCTCTAAAACCATCACACATATGAAAGAGTCAAGAAACATGTCTTTGTCTGATTTTCAGAAACTCTGTCCCACTGACACCTGCCATTTAACACTAAACCCAGTTATTCTCATTTCTTTTGCAGATCAAAATATACATAGAAGAGAGAAAACCCTAATCCTTGTCACCTTGCCAGGACATTCCTCTGCAAGCATTCATGGTACGACTTGTACCAACAGCAAATCCTGAAATACTTCTCTTTGCTCCCGCAGTCCAGTTGGCACAGCCAACTGAACAAGCTATGGGGAAGTCTGTGGATCCTTCCAAGAAAAAGACTGCTACCAAAAAAACCATCAAGGAAAGCAGCACATCCCTGCAAAGAAACACAGAGCCAACTTTCCCTACAGCAACAGAGTCCGAGTGGTTCAAGTTTTTCTTCCTTCTTTCAAGCCAGACTTCGCTGTGCAGCAATTCAAGTCTTTATCCATTCCCCAAGGGGCGGTGAGGACTCTTGAGGTTTATTTACTCGGGGAAGGGTTGGCTGCAGCTCCACGAGCGTCACCCATAGGACTGGGCTGCCCTGGGTGGGAAGCAGGACAAGCAGGAGGCCTGTCCCCCCCAAGGAAGGAGCACCCATGCTGGAGGCAACGCTTCAGGGGCTGTTTCTCCCCATCCTGCCTGACCCACCAGGCACAACTATGGGGAAGTCCAGCTATCTGAACAGGGCGTTCAAAGAGCTTCYCGCTCAGGGAGACCCCAAATTTACAACCATCTCAGAGCTCTGTTCCTTCCAGCACGTTGCCACTCAAGACGGCAGCAGCTTTTTGCCGCTGACACCTGATTCACGCTAGAAACACTGACCCCACGGTGAAAGGCTCCACTGCTAATTCCCTTTTCACCGGCCTATTCCTAGTGGCCACAACAAAACAGCAGCCAGGAGAGGAGGAGAGACCATGAAACTAAAGCTGCCACCACAGGAAGATGGTCAAAGTAAACCCRAGTGATTTCCACGGGATTTATAGCATCCCTCAAACACTTTGTGCAAAGAGAGCATGCAGAGGCTTTGGAGACTTGCCCAGGGTGAAGGCAAAACCAAAGTGGGACGCCATCCCCAGGAAACAGCAGAGGGGAAAGTAAATCCCTGCAGTTCCCCGGAGAGGAGCGGGAGCAGCACGCAAAGCACCTGCAGCCAGGCGGATAGCCCGAGAGCAGCCAGGCCCGAGCGGTCCCAGGGGCCGTGCTGCGTTCTCCGGCCGGAGCAACCGCTCTGGATCCGCCGCAAGGCACAGCGTGGCAGGGCAGGGCTGTCCGTCTGGGCCGGCTCTGCTCAGGGAGCACGTGCAGGCCTCAGTCTCCGGAGCTGTCAGTCTGACACCTTCCACTTGCACTAGACTCACAAATTTATTTCTTTAAGGGGGCGGGAAGGGGGAAACGATTCTGGAAGAGTGTCAGACACTGCAACCAACACCAGACAGACTGCTTCCTTTCTGAATACCCAAAGCAAAGGGGAATTGGAAGGGCTCCCCCCCACCAAGGCTTGCTTTAAGGGGAGAGGGAGAAGGGAAGGAAAGGCAGCCTAGAAATCCATGAGCAACTGCCTGACACCCACCTCTGCTGTGTGCGAGGAAGCGTATTGCAAAGCTAAACGCAGGATGAGCCTCTTCCTTTCAGACACAGCACACCCCTGTGCTTCCCTCTATTTATTCCCCCCGTCCCTGCTTTGCAGACATTATTTGTTTGCTGTTGGTTGCTCCCTCCTCCCCTGCCCCTCATGCTGAGAGCCAGCTGCCTCTGCTTGAAAACCATCAACTGGAGCCCAGGAACAAAGCCAAAGTGCTTACAGATGCGCCCGGCGTGAACCTGCCAAAGGGACTCAGCTGCAGAGGTGCCTGCTTTCGCCACCCTCCCTTGTCCAGGCTTTGCTTCTGCACCAGGCAGAATCCACGCCATTTGCTGGGGTGGACATCAGCGTCAACCCGACCTGCTCCAGAAGCTCCGGGTTCTTGGCCCTTGAGCACACAGCAAATTCTGGGGTGAGCAACCAAGTGCCCAAAGGGCTCTATCTATAGCTGGTTTCATCAGGCATGATCGTAGAGCAGATTCTCATACCACGAAAAGGAGAAAGCACAGCCCCCAAGGGACAGTTTTCAAAATCTGGTACTTATAGCTGCAGGAGAACAGTAGCTGTATTTGCAAGAGAGACTAACACCTCCTCAACCCCAACTCAGCCTAGTTTGAACGGCTTCAGTAATTACACTGAGCTGGAAATTTCTAGAGACGCCCCCCATCCTGCATCCCCAGATGCCCAACTACTTCTATTTTTTTTTAATAGATCTATAGCCTAGTATGCTAATTGAGCTAAACTTAAGTGGTATTTTTAGCCTTACTACTGAGTATAATTTTTGCAAAAGTTCAATTCTTCAGATGCTGCAGGGAAAAAAGTGTGAAATGGAAAGTTGAGTCTGTTTTAAAAAAGTTTCATTTTATAGCATGCCTAAACTTAAACACTTTAGTTAAAAGTGCTGAAATACTCAAGATAACCATTTGGATGTGTATCTAGACATGGTAACCCYAGCTAGCATCTACCCACATTCAAGTGATTAGCAACACAAATATAATCAGTGCTTGGACGGTTTGAAACATGGTGAGAAGTGAGATGCTTGGATGACCACTCTAGATTGTGTGTGTGGTACAGCATACACCAAGGTTTGTAAACTGGTTTTTAGTTATATGGAGGAACTAAGATAAATTTTTAAAATAGCACATTTAGACCATGAAACCCTTAATTTTACTGGAGAGCAGAACTGGTTCTCCATTTTGCAAACCATAATTAGTGTGTTTATGGCTCTGAAAAACAAAAGCCAGCAGGGACCATGCTGCCAGGTTCCCTGTACCCATCTCCCCCAAATTAAGCTGACTCTTCAAACACATGGTTCCAGTTTGATTCACTTCCAACTTAGTTTTGTTGCACTGCACCAAGGAGAAGTTACCACTGAGAAATCAAAGCAACATATCAGGCAGTAACAGATTATTAGCCGTTAGAAATAATACTACCCCTCTGTAAACATGAGCATCAGAGGGCTGTGCACAAGAGCATCCAGGAGGGCAGATGCCCAGTTCACTCTGGAGTCTGCGTTCCGCCTCCAAATTCTCACTGTTCTGTTTCTGCTCAGCATCAAGCGGAGTCCACCACGCTAGAAAAAGAGGGTGCCGTCCACGTTTCTAGCAAAACACCGGGTCTACAGCTGCCTGAGAGGTCTTTCTCCTCTCCCCTAACAATTATGATTTTAGAGAAACAGACTCATCGCTCACCAGCCATAAGCAACAGCTCAGTGGCTCTGCACTGCTTTTATTCTTAGCCTGACCAGGGAGGGAGCATCAAAAAACGCTTTGCATAAATCTACTGTTCTAAGGTTCTTATTTCACTTCCAGGATATTTTTTTCCAAAACCACTAAGTGTCAAATGCAGAAGAGAAACTGTGAAACGGAGAGAGCAGTGTTTTGTGACGAAACAGAGAGCGAGAGTGATGGCCTTTAAAGCAGATCAGCTCCTGTGGTTACTGCATCTACAGCATTTCTAGCCACATGGCACTTGCCCGAGTCGCACAGAAAACATTAACAGTCTCACATGGGAGAGGAGAAAGCAATCAGTGACAGAGGGAGATTTGCAAGAGGATCAGACAGGGGGAAAAAAAACGCCCGGAAAAAGCTGCAAGAGGAATGCAGAAAGAGAAACAAAAACAATGAAAACAAGGAGGAAGAGAGCAACAAAGAGGAAGCAGAGATGAATAATGGAAATGTGCTATTCTCACTCCTCCCTTCAGTCTAGGGAGCTACAGGCCAAAACCAACAACACAGCTTCATTTTCCACACTGAAGAAAGTCAGTGCAACCAGTTATGGCCATGTGTAGCTCCTTGGAAGACTTGGGGGGGGGGAAGGGGAGTTAAGATGTCTTTGAAGTGACAKACGATCTAAGGGAAGAGGCCAGATGGCAAAGGTGTCGCTTGCATTAGCACTACTAAGCTAAGACCAGCCCAGAGACCGAGCGTAGCCTGTAACAAAAACATAACATAGCAGAGGTGTCCCAGAGCCCTCCTCAACGTCACAGCACCGTGCCGACGCTTGCTACAACAGCAGGAGGATGCCCAAAGGCACCCGGGGGACCTTGGGGACTGGCGCCCTTTACCTCTCGTTGCCCGGCTGGAACTCTGACAGCAGGGACGGCCTCCTCCGCTGCGGCTGCATGATGGACCCCGGCGGGAGGTGGGACGCGTAATCCCTGGAATGATGCTGGTACTCTAAGAGCGCGACATCCTGCAGAAAGAAACACAGAAGCGCTTGTTACGCTGGTGGCAACTGTCATGAAAGCAGTGAACCCTGACGACTCAGAAGAAGCTGTATCAATACTCCTCCTTTGAAGCATGGGGTGCTGGACCACACAGTCCACACAGCTCAGTGCCTCCCCCCCAGAAGGTCCCCAGCAATCACCAATCGTGCACCGTGCTAAGACGGTGGCTCGGCCGCTCTGGTCCAGATGGCTCTAGCCCGTTACTCAGGCTGCTCGCAGGGTGGGCTCCTGGGATGCAACACCGACAAGCTCAACCCTGCCAGTAGGCAAGCACACAGCGCTTTTTGGCATCCAAGTAGTGATGCCTTCAAACCCGAGAATAAGAACATGCAAGAAGAAAATTAAGTCACAGGATACTTTCAGCTTCAATAATCTACACGGTGGTTTAGAATAAAAAAGGGGGGAAGAGAAATCACAATGTTATCTTGACAGTGTCCCTTTAAACACAGCTCCCCTGGGCTGGGCTAAAGCTGTTTGAAAGGATAGTTTGCTACTTATTATGTGTATGTCCCTTTTGTTCCTTGACCCTTGCAGAGTACAGTACGGTATGTTCCCACTTTAATTAAATAAGAAGCGCTCCTGCTCTCTGCCACAGACTGATTCCAGCAGCAGTATTTCAGCAGCTACATTTCAATTGCTATTTTTTATTTGCAGATAGATACTTGACCAGAAAAGACAACCAATCATCTAATTAACTAAGACCTTCAGCAATGGCGTAGAAAGCCCTGCCACAGAATATCCCTGGTAACACTGATAGATATTTATGTTAGAAAGAACCAGTTCCACCTAGGAGTCTATTTTGAGCCGTTCTCACCTGGAACAATAAAGCTCCAACTCCCTTAAAAAAAAAAAAAATTCAGAGACTAAAATCGGTAAATAAAATGGTAAGTACATGCAGTTGGGGTGGAGGGCATCTCAGCCATAAGAGCTGCAACAGAAATTATTTGACCAGATGTAATGAAGACTGATATGCTTCAATACTACAGAGTAACTGAAGTACCACCTTAGCAAGGTGAATTTGTCAGGCAAAGAAAGGATTTAGGAGCTTAAATTGCAACAACCTTCACCTACAGATCCCTTTCCCAAGATGTAAATGAGCAGAATACCCACTCCAGCACTGGATCCCATGTTCTCCTTCAGCTGTGGCTGCAGATTAGGAGGAAATATCAGGAAGTATCAAAACTCCACATCTTTGGCTATCAGAAGGTAAAACAACATGTTTGCATAGTAGCTTTCTGGAAAGCCAGGAAGAAAAATAGAAATTCTAAGCACTCAGTCCAGGGGAGCCAAGAAAAACAGATCCCCTACCCCAAGTTCAGCCTCTCTTGCACAAAAGCTGAAAAGAGCCAAATAGTGAAAGGAGGAAGAAGGGGAATGGTGGTGTCCGCCGGCTGCTATTTCTCGTTGTACCCGGAATAGCACAGGATATTAATTCTTGGAATCAGGCTCATTTCTCCTCAACATTAAGCAATAGAGCAGTGCTATTCTTTCTCTCTTCTGACTGAACTTGGGTGACTGCAGGAATCAAGGGCCTCCGCCAACCCCCAAAACTCTGCCTCCAGGCCTGCCGGTTCAGACCTCAGCCGTTAGAGAGAGTTGTGTCTTCAGAAAGACTGCAGGGGCATAAGGAGGACGTTTGCAGGACACCACCTCTACTCAGCTTCACGGAGATGTYCCACCTGTGCTGTGAACCCTGTCACCAAGTGAGGAGACTCCCCTGAGCTGCAGCTTTTGCTTCATCTCTACAATCCACTCATGCACGAGGCCCTGTGGGGCTGCAGGTCAGATTATGTGCAGTCAGTGCAACTACAGACGGGGATAACCATAAACATCCGAAGCGAAGGAACCTGTTGGCTCGTACAGTCCAGCTCCAGCCAAAGCAGAATCGCTGCCCACAACAGGCTTCCCAGCGTTCGCACCCATCTGGGTTTTAACAGAACCGAGCAATGCAGCTTCTGACATCTATATACAAAACACACACGTATAATGGCTGGGAAGATGCACCAATAGGCCCACAGCTAGGACCGTCACCTTCCGTGGGCGTAGAAACTAGAATTACCCGTCTGGGAGGCTCGAAGGCTGTGCCCTTGAAACGAGGTTCCTGCACATCCTGAGAACCATCTGTTTTTCTCTTTCCCCCCTGCCCACACTCGGTTGAGTCTTGCCTTTTCCTTTACTACCCCCTTTCAGAACACTCTTGCCGGAGCTCGGAGCCTCATCACACGGCCTGGAGCAACGGGGAAGCTCGCTGCGCAGTGCCATCATCCCTGGGTTAAGACCTCCAAGATGTGCTCTTYCAGCTTCAGCACTAAGTGCAAGGTTGACAAGCACCATCTCCGGCTTTTCCAAGCATCGCCCAACACGCTCCCTGACCTGCTCCACTTTGCTCACATTAGCATTCAGTTTTTACCAGAAGAAAACATAACGTGAAAAATTAGTGAGGGGGATTAAAAATCAACAAATCTCTGTGCCCTGTGATGAACTGTCAAAGGAACTGCAGGAGACCTGGCAGAACGTAGGTGGATTAATTGCTCACAGAGCTACTACAGTAAATTGCACTGCGAGCTACGACTGTGTTTTTAAACGCATGCGCTGGGAAGCTTTACGAGCAGCCTTCGGAAGAGGCCTCACTTCTGTTTAGCAGCGTTTTAAAGCCCCATGCTGGGAGGCAGCCTGCTGCCAGCGAAGCTGTACCCTGCCTGCACCGATGGAAGCGAGGGACCGGCATCTGGTGACTGACACACGAATCGCCCCGACACCAACGCACGCAGCAGAAGTATGATTCAGACCACAACCTTGACCTAGAATTTCTAGCGCAGTCTTGGCACCTGCTCTAGGGCAGCTATAAGACATCTGAAGTACAGCAACTATAAACCCTGCAGCCCCAAGCTACACGTTGATCCTTTTTCCTGGTTTTTGCCCAATTCTACTACTTGCTCATTCTCTCCCTCTTTTTCTCTTTACCTCTCTTCCTGTTCTTTGCAGCCCCCTGGTCTCCTACCTGTGGATGCGTCAGAGCACCTTCTCCAGGGCTCTCGGTTCCCTTTCTCCCATTGCCTCCTAGTGGGACTTCATTCCTTTTCAACCAACCTTTTCTACAGTCCTTGGGCTTCAGCTGCTCCTACACAGAAGTATTGTGACTTCTGGAAATCCTACAGAATTTAATAAATTCAGTAAATGTTGTGAAATAAAAATTAAAGAAAGAAGAATGAACACGGGATGAAATTAATGTCTTTCTCACTTGCTGACAGAAATTAACCTTCTCTGCTCAACTGAAGGAGGGGGAATATTTCCAAAACAAAACCAAAGCAAAACAACAACAACAACAASAAGTCACTTCGGAAGTGTCAATTCCAAGACCTTATCATCCTCATGATAAAATAGCAGCTTCCCAAAACATAACCCTGAACAAAAGGAACTGTCAGCTCTGACAGTGAGGGCAGAGTATAAACAGACAGGCAACAGGCCAGAGTTTCCTTTCTGCGAGGACTAGCCCCTTTAGAGCCTTAGAAAGCTCAAGAACATGCAAGGTGATGCCAAGGGTTAGCTTCCAAGCTCAGGGGTTACATTCTTCTGCCCCGCACCGCTGTGGCTCCATGGCAGATCTTGGGCAACGGCTCTCGGCTGGCCATGAGAACAAAGCTCCATTCAGGCCAGGCCCCGGGGCACCCATCCTCTCCTCTCCGATGGAAACGGAAGCTAATCCACGTGATGCCAAGGGAGCAGTCTCACGAGCAGTCAGAAAGCCTCTTCGTCTGAACTGGATAGCACAGCCCAAACGCAGCCGGCGCAGCGGTCCCCCGAGAACTGCACGGACATCCTTACAGCAGAGCGCAGGTGGGGGCTTTCCCCCCAGCATTCCCATCACCAGCTCTGCATGGCAGCCCTGGCACACGCATCCTTGCTCATCTTCCTCTCTGCTTCTGCCACAACCCACAGCCACCCCAGACTTGCCCCAGGGCACCTGCACCATGCCAGCAAGCCCAGGCCAGGAGCAGACTTGGAGAACCTTAGAAGTCACCCAGCCAGGAGAGGACAGTCAGATCCCTGCAGCTGGGAGCAGCYTGACATCCAAGTGCAGTGAAGAAGCTAGATCCTCTCCATCTTCCAAGCCCAGAAACACATCGCTCTCTTTGTCCTTCCAAAGCCACCTGGCATTACACTGTGCTGGATCACTGCCCTGGCCAAAGGTGCCGAGAAAATAAAGGCCATCAGTCTTGTGTGCGAGGAACAGACACCTCAAAGCCAGCAAACAGCATCTCTGAAGCTTAAGGCGGAGCCAGCTTAGTAAAATTGGGAAAATGACAAGGAAAATCTATGTTATTCAGCTTCAGACTATGCACCTGCGCTAGCTCCTGAATAAGCCACCCGAATGAAAGCAGGGCATAAGCCTTCAGGGCTCAGGGAGTTCAGCCTCGCATTGTGCTGTCCCATGCCCAAGTGACTCTGCGCTCAAAAGGGGTGGCGTGTTTCCGTAAGCAGAAGGGAAGTAGCAGGGACATGGGACTGTGCGGCAGGGGACTGCGCACACAGGTATAGAGCTGCTGCTAACATCACACCACCGCCAGAACTGCAGCTCCTCGTACAGGAGGATTTCGGGGYGCCCACAGCACAGCATCTGCTGCCATTCAGCAGTCCAGCTGGACTGCAAGGACCCACAGGCAGACTTCAGCAAACCACGCCAGGTCAGAAGAGGCTGCTGCAAAGCCCCCTCCTTTAGACAGGGTCAGAYGCAACGCTCTGCTCGCCTTTATAGCGAACTGGGTTCAGTCAAGGCCTTTCACGGGTGATATTGAAGACAACAGACCTTACTATCGCTACCTGCCAGAGCATCCTGGCAGGAAGGGTCTTGCAGGGAAAGCAAGCGAAGTACAGCCTTTCTGCCCTAACCCCAGCCAGAAACCTGCCCYGAAAGAGCTCACCTCAGCGGGGCCCTTTTCAGCAGGCCCTGGCCCCCCACCACAAAAAGCAGCTGGTTTAGGCTGGAGCAGCAGTAACAGCAGCATCTCTGAGGATGGACAGACACAGGCAGTGCCTACAGTGCCATAAATCACCAGGACACAGCAATAGAGCACAAGGCCAACATTTGGATAAATAAAATGCTAAAGAGCCAGAAACAGCCTCATTAAAATACACTTCTTCATGCAGCAGACTGAAAAGGTACTTTGGCCTAGTCAGACTTCCAGAAAGCTGTCCTTGGCTGCCAGCAAGGAAGGCTGGATGCATTTGCACTTCCCTGCCTGGAGGTGCTGGGAGGGGGAGCTGATGAAGGCACTCAGTCTCAAGGTCTTCTTGTGTTATTACTTGATTCTGGAGCGCTGAGAGCGCCGTCTCCCTCCCCTTCCTGGTAAACCCTCTGACCCTAAATAACCTGAGAGTATCAGGCTCATTTAGACGCAATAATCAAAGCCTAAAATAATCTAAAGCCAGGAGGCCRAATTCAATATTGCAGAAAAGTCCTCAGCAGCACAAAAATGCAGAGGGCCCCATGGTGGGGGTGGGGGTGGGAGGCTTGCTTTTTTTTATTTTATTTTTTTTTAATTTTGGAAAGTTTTCTGCCTGCTGCCTCACCTACCACAACGTCTCCGACGAAACCCTCTGTGCTCTCCCCTGACCTCAGGATAACCTGCACGCTAAACTAATAAGCGCATGCAGCCGCGCAGCCTCTCGGCCTCTCTCGCTTTCTGTTTTGAACATGTGCACTTGCTGCTGTGCTCAATTTCCCTTCACCCCCCTCGCAGCTGCCAGGGGCTGGGCTGCCCGACCTCCAGGCGGAGAAAGAAAGGGCTGTTTGGAAGCGATGCTGGAACCACGGCGGGCCCCGACCCGCGGCGTGCAGAGCTCGCCTCCGAAGCCCGCCAGCCCCGCGCTGCAGCCAACGGCAGCTCTGATCCCGCACTCCCGGCTCCAGSAGCAGAGCGCGGCCTCGCGGGCAACGCATCTGCCGCCAGCTCCGTCTGGACAGCGTTCCCATGGCTGCTAGCGTTAGCCCCTGAAGACCCTGGAGAAGCCAGGCCTGAGGAAAGCAAAGCCTGGAGCTTTGCTGGAGTTTTGCAACACAAATGCTAACCGTTCCTCCTCTCTTCCTCCCACCAAGAGAAAAACAAGTGCCAACGCCCAACGCTTTCTGCTTCCTTGGAAAAGGAGCCCGCGGAGACTCGGGGCGCAGCCCGACAAGCACCCGCAGCGCCGTTCGAGCAGCCCGGCGCGCAGGCTGCAGCCCCCGCCGCTTACCACGTCCCAGCTGAGAAAGCAGCGGGGCGCTCCCGCCGACTCGCGACGCGGAGGCAGGCGGCTTCGCTGGAAACCACCACTCTTGTTTTGCACCGACGCCGCGCAGGAGCGGTGCCGGGGTCAGTCACCACATCCGCCAGCTGAGCCGGCTCCCCGGYGCGGGGTGGCACCCGCTGAGAGCCGCCTCTCGGATCGCGGCTTCCGGCGGCAGATGCCGGCGCCCGGAGGAAGCGCCTGCCGGGGCTGCGCCTCACCTGCGAGCGCCCGCGCGCAGCCCCGGCTCCCCCGTCYGCCGCCCGGCACGGCGGGCATAAAGCGACGCCGGAGCATCGCTGCTGAGTTCGCTATTTATAAATTGTTCCCTGTCTAATTTTAGACGACAGTGCTCCGTCCACTCCTCCTGCTCGTGACCAGCACGAGCATCATTCTGGGAACTCCTCTGAGCCACGGGGCAATTGCCGGGCGAGGGAGGCCGGGCTGGCRTCCCCCGCAAGCCGGGCTCACAGCACACGGATACGGAGCCGGGCACTGTACGGGGACGGCCCCGCAAGCCCCACGCTCGCCGCAGGCTCCTCGCATCTCCCCAGCAAGATGCCACCAGCTCTCCTCCTCCCCAGACCCCCTGCTCCAGCCCGTCTTCGGCCCCCACGTCCCTCCGTCCCCCGGCCAGGCTCCCTCTCGTGCCCGCTGCTATTTACCTAGAGTGGAGCAGCCTGCAGACAGCTCCGCCTGGAGCGGCGCCCGCGGAAAACCCCTGGTTTTCCCAGGTTTCTCCAAAGCAAAGAACGCCCCGGGCCTCCGGTACCTCCAGCTGTTCCCCAGACATCAAGGGCGACGCGCGGGCCCGAGCGGCCGAACGCGGCGGCGGGGCCGTCCCCGGGCTCCCGGGAACCGAGCGCAGCAGGTCGAGCAGGCTGCGCCGAGCCTCCACACCCACGGCTGCTGGCAGCGTAGCCCGACCTGGAGCCTGCGACCATCCGGCAATCCGTTTGCGCGATAAGCTGCTGTTGGAGCGGCTTCGTGTAACCCCGGCCCCGGCGGGAGGCTGGGCTAGCGATCGGAGCGCCAGCCGGGAGCCGAGCCGGCAGGCGGACCGGCCCCCGGGTGCTGCAGGCTCCCTCGCCGAGCCAAAGCGGAGGGCTGCAGCTGCAGCGGCTTTGCAGGGGACACGAGGGGACGCCCCCGCCCCCAGCCCAGCCCGGTACGCCCAGAACTTGGAAAAAAAAGTTGTTTTAAGTCTCTTGACACGAGCAGCGAGTGGGACCTATCTTAGCAGTGCAAGGAGAAGCGCTCTGGTGCCTGGGTGCCCCTTGGCGCAGGCGGCACATCAGTTACTCATCAGACCGAAATGCACTTTTTAGCCTTTGCCCACAGAAAACAATTTTTTCCGAGGGCGATTCAGGTAGGAGGAAGGGGGAGACGTGGGAGGACCGGGAGCAGCAGCGGTGCCGTCGCTGGGAGGCAGCTGCCGAGCTCCAGAGACGCCGCACAAGCCCCAGGACGCGGGCAGCCACGGACACAGAGCCCCCCTCCATCCCGCCCGGGAGCAGGAGCACCCGTGGGCYGAGCGCAGCCCAGGAGCGCGGAGCCCAACGCCACGCGCAGCCYGTCGCCCCGACCCTCCCCGGGAAAGGGGAGCCACGAGGGCAACGTACACAGACACACAGATCCCATCACCGAGACAAGCTATAACCGTCATCTCGGTGACGGACGTCTCAGCCCTTTGCTAGGATCACAAAGTCACGGGAAGTCTCATCACCGCTCCTGCAGACACAGATCGGAGGCAACAGCTACAGCCCAGCAAGGAGAGGAAGCCTGAGGACCAAGACAYGATCGCTCCCAATTCCTGAATACCTGTATCTTCTAAATAATAATAGTGTTGCAAAGTAAGTCCTTCTCAGCCCTTACTGTAAGAACAGCAGTCTCCATCAGACATCAACCAGCTCAAACCCTCCTCAGCTTCTCGGAAGCTTCTGCCATGGGCAGACACCCAAAAAGATACTGCACCCAGATGTTTCCCACACGAGACAAATTCTCGGCACAGCCAGCTTGGGACATCTGCTGCGCTGGGAGGGTGGAGGAGCAGAAGAGGGAACCAAAAGAATTCCACAATAGGAAACAACAGGAAGATCTGGCCTTAAAATAAATCACTCCACTCCTGTGCCATGACAAACTTCTCACCTTCTCCCTCCTGGTTTTCCCCATGGAGTCAGGGACAACCCCAACATCTGGTTGCAGGTGTTCTCCTATGCTGAACGAGGGGTGGGTCGCTGGCAGGAGAAACACAGCTGGGGCTGGAGCTGTGCCATGGCAAGACTTGACTGTTTTTTTTCCAGAATGATTCTCTGCTTTGGGGAGAGACAAAACCTCTGCAAATTGTCACTGATGAAGTTAAAAGGAGGTGGCTATAGGTCCGAACAGGGTCTCTAAGCACACTGCTGTSTATCCCACATCCTCCCCAAAACCCACGGAGACGCTCACTGCACATTTAAATAAAACAAAACAATTGACGACAACCCCACAATCAGTTATACTGTTGGAGATAAGGTCAGTAATAAAAACCTGGCTGAATACATGCATTTTTATCTTGCCTACGGGGACGCAACATGTGCTGAAAGGACAAATGGCCGTATTGTTCGGACYCGGTCTCTTTGCCATCAATCTCTCAGGCACTGCTGACTTGGCCTTTTGTTTCAGGAGGTGACCACAGCGCGCGTGGCCTCTTCTTGGAAGGCACTGATTGCTGCTGCCGTCCCTGCGCTGAGGCCACGGCTGTTGCCGGCACCATTAGGGTCTGCACCAGCTGCACAGTAATGCATCCTTCCCGACGCCTTCTCCCCCTCCAGCGAACCGTGGCCGTCAGCAGCGTTTAGCTGTCCCGTCTGAATAAGCCATTCATGGAAAAGAAGGCACATCTTGGTGCGGGCAGCTCCCCGCTGCTCTGACTTCCCCGTCATCTGACCAGTGGCTGGTGCTGGAGTCGGCGGCGAGCCCTTTCGCGGGCAGCCAGAGGCGCACGCACAACAGCGGCACATTCATTACAGTGCCGCTTTTCAGCTTCTCCATCACGAGACTTTCGGCTCGTTCCTTTGCCCCAGTCGCATCCAGGCGCCTTTGAGCGAGGACCCAGCTCGCCCGCCTCGACGCCCAGAGCCTGCCACCCTGCCTCCTAGAGCTGCGCGTGGGCCCATTTCAAGAGCGTTGCCCACAGGTGCTCATGAAGAAGGCGTTTCCACCGCGACGTCTGCAGGGGCTGCTCTGGGCAATGCATTCAGAGCCGGGCTAGCAGGGCAGGCAACCGCTTTAGATCTCCAAAAGCGGCATTAGTGGGTCTCTACCATTGCCAAACCACGTAAGCAGCAAACCTTTTTTTCTTCTGTGGATTTACAGCATTGAGATCAGCCAAAAGCAAAGGAGTACGCCCTACATCAAATCATGTCCAAAAAGCAACCGTAGAAATTTGCAATAGCTTGGAGAAATAAAACTGTTTTGGATAAAAACTGTATCCTAAGGAAAATGAACTGTAAACACCAACTGCTGTAAGTCAACTCCTTCTTGGCAAAAAGGGAAAGACCCCAGGGCAGGGAAGTTGGTGCCCTGTTACTTCGCTTCCACGCTCTCCCAATCCCAGAACAGAAAGCAAATATTCCCCAAACCACCACTGAATGGCTCAGATCTCATGCAACACTTCACTGGAAATTTCAAAGTACTTCTCAAGAGAGATCATTTGAGTTCTTGTGACAGAGACCTGATCAGAGTTGGTATTCCAAGGTATGGTTCTCATTTTCAAGTCATTCCTTAAAACATTAACTGGAGGCTGGCAGAAACGATTCAACAAGCAAATCTCTGGCACGAATTGCCCCCAGCTCAGCTACACAGCTGGTAGCAAGACTCTTTTCACTTTTGGAGGCGGTTGGAAAAGGCTCTTTGCAGCCTGGGGGATTTTAGGATTTGGCACTGTAAACTCTTCCGTTCAAGTTCCTGGAGCGCTGACACAAACTGGCATTTTGCTTCCAGCAGATAAAACCGTGAACAGCCACTCCAAGAAAAAGAAATCAAACAAGCAGCAAGGGCGCCTCGCGGTTGCAAGGCAAAGCGCTACCTCTCTGCCGGCTTACCTGACGCCGTATTTCCACACTGATCATTTCACCCTGCAGACAAGCTAGCTCCTGCCATCTCGGGAACACCCACCTCCTCGCAGCACCCTCCAGGGTAGGACACTCGGTTTAACTTGCCCTGTGTAACCTCTTGGGAGGAGTTTCGGCAGGGAAGGCACAGAATCCCCCCCAGGCCACCATTTGGCCGGGACACCAAATCAACACACAAGTTTCTACCAACCCGGTTGTCTCTGTTGTACAGACAGACAAGGAAGTATTTATCATGGACCAAAAAATGAGCAATCGTCCCGGGACACTCCTGCACAACTACTGTTTTGCAAAAGGGGAGCTGTAACGAAGAACGTACAGAGGTTTAGAGGGAGCTGCTCCCAGGCAGGAGAGGCGGCATGTGAGGAAGCATGAAGGTCTTTGTCTGAAAGCCAGAGCTCAGGGTTTAAGGAGGGGAAAAGCTCAAGTTTCCTCTCCGTGGAGGCAGCCTGGTGGGAACGGGGCCGCACAGCATGCAGGAGGCTTGCAGAGCGCCAACGGCGCTCTCAGTGGGTTTCAAACGACACGGGAGCACCAAGTTCATGTGCACATGCATGCACCCCCCAAAAAAACCAGTAATCCCACCAATCCATGAAGGCTGTTCAACATCTCTAGTAGGCAAAACTCTAAGAGCACCCCAAAAGCTGTTTTAGTAAAAGGGCCCCTGCCCTAGGACACCTTGTGTCTCCCCAGCCCCGGCACCACCTCCTGGCACCCCAAAGGCGCATCGCTCCTGTAGCGAAGAAACGCCAGGGCACGAACAGAGCGTTCAGGAGGGCACAGCAAGCAACTGGATATGCAGGAGGAGGAAGAGAGGAGAGGCCTCCTGTCCCCAGGGAATATTGATCATCAAGAGGCTTTAAAGGGAAAGAGGGACGTGCGCTGCGCAAGGAAATCGATCTGTTTAGAGAAAATATCTCCAGGTTGCCGAAAACGAATATCCGTCATGCCAAGGTTTCCTTTGAGAGAGCATGAACTTCGGACACATCAGAAGGTTAGGAATATAAGTAATGTGTTTTTTCACCTTTAGCTAAAGGTCACAGAGCATTCAACAAAATTCCTCTGTTCCCAGGCCGGACATGACAAATTAGCTAAACACCCCAATACTACAGCTAATTAATATGGAAAACCAAAATGTTTCCCCTTTAGTTCGGTCAAGAACTATGTAGTGCTCTTAAGAAAAACCTGTCCATTCCTGGTGGATTTTAGTTTTATCTAAAAAACATCAGACAAACCAGAAGTCTGTCTTTTYACCAACCTTCCTTCTTCCCTTCCCAAAGTATGTATGCATATATACTTTGCAAAGTTGTTGGGTTGTTTTGTTTTGTTTTTTAAAAAGTGATTTTTTTAATACCTATAAGATGGAATTAAATAGCGGGTCACTCTAAAATACTAGAATTTAGGGCCTGCCTCTCTGACAGCTGCGGGTACCAGATGCGTGTCAGTGCGGGGGACGACACCGCGGCACGGATGTGGACTGGCCCACCCTGCCAAAGAGCCTGCTCTCAGCTCCACCCAGCCCAGCTTCAGTTTGCATTAGACCCATCTGTTCCCATCCCTCCCCCAAACTTAGGCACCTAAGAGTGAAAGCAGCCTACAAATCCTTAACCCATCAGTACTGGATATTCCCCGCCACCTCTGAACTCCGCAGGAACCGCTAGAACTCACTGCTGGGGGATGGTGACCACATGTGCAAAGTGTATTTCTTTCTGCTCCTTTGAAACGCATCTTCTTCCCATTTTGTTGGCTACTCCCTCGGGTTTTGTATGACGGGAGAAGAAAAACGCCCAGCCTGCTTCTGCTGCGCTCTGCCCCTTCGCCACATCCACTCTCATTTGCCTCATCTGTGAAATCCAACAGCTGCAATCCTTGAAATCACTTTTCATAAAGAAGCATCTCCAAGTCTAAAATATGTCACGGCTCATTTCTGAGCTCAGTATTCCTGCAGTGCCACATTTCCTGGGTGCAACCATCACAGGTGAACTATCATTATTTTTTTATATTGCAATAGCATCTACAGCTCCACTGTGCTCAGCCCTGCACGTGCACTCGGGGAGAGACACTCAGGGGATTTCCGCAGCAGGAATTCCTGCAGCCAGGGTAAGGCTCCTAGGGCTAATAATTCCCAGTTCTTCTTGTGAAAGGATGTCGCGGAATGCAGCAAACCAGAACCCAAATCTATTTAGATGCAAGACATGTTTGTGTTGGGTAGGTTTTGGCCTCTACTGCTTTCTTCCAAACAAGCTCTCACTGTGCAAACACACCCCATGACAAAACTGACCTGGCCAAGCCATGCAAGCAAATAACACTTTAATATTAAACAGCACAGCAACTTCAAAGCAGTTGGGCTCTCCCAAACAATCTCATCAGAGATCAGCTCCATCCGCGGAGCCGTGGCCAGGTTCCAGCTGACAGCTCCGCCGAGCGAGAGACGTATGTTTGCAAACAGCTGAGCATGGCAGGGCAGATCATGCAGGGACACGTTTCCAAGAAACGCTCCGTCTACCCTCTCGAGCGGAGGCAAGGTGCATCTGATTTGTGTGGGGCTGGCATACTTTTATCAAGTGGGAGAGAAGATCACTTTGGCTTTCCATCTAAAATCTCAACTTAGACCTCTCCTTCATCCAACCACCTAAAAGGTATCACATAACTCTGGAAGATTACATGCGGCTGTAAAAATAGCTTCTAGGAGCAAATGCCAGCAACTTCTTCCAACATTAATACAGCAGAATAAAAACAGTATTCACTCTAGCCAGAGAGCAGGACAGGCTGGAGACACCCAGAGCTCACAGTCTGACCTGTGATCAACTGGCCCGTTCGGTTCAGTTTGCTGCTGCTGTGACACCGAGGGGAGCAATGTGGGTTAGCAAGACACAAGGACTCAACCCCAAAGCTAGGAGCCATTTGCACCCTTCCAAAAATCCCTCTCCACATTTGGTTTTGAGGGGGTTGGGTTTGTTTTTAAATGAGGGCTCTGCAACAACTGCAGATCTGGCTCACCTGGTCAAATCCTGCTAGAGTTTCTGACAAAAAGAACTGAGATTTTCCTGTTGAGAAAAATGCTCTCATGACACCCCACCTCCCAAATAAACATGCTCGCACCGATGGAAGCAAGACTCCCATAAACTGAATCAGGTCAGCATGTCTCATATCCTGGATGAAAAGCTTCTTTGTGCAGAAGCATGTAGGCCCCAAGCAACCTACATGAGCCAGGCAACACAGCCAAAAGCTAGTCCAGCACCCTCCTTACATTTCTATTTCAAAGCTTTCCGAACGCTGGCTCTGCTCCATGTGCCACTCTGCTGAAGCCCAGCAGAGCGGGCAGACTGGAACTTCAGCCCTTCCCTGCATTTCCTGGATTTCCAGGCTTTCAAGTCAAACCCTAACATCACCACAACATTGGATTTTGCAGTCCAATAGGCTTCACTGCCAGAAACGTAGCCCCGAGAGAAGGTCGCCTCACCCCCCTGCCCTAACACACATTACGAACACCTTTGTGGCTGTGGTCACCTTGCTTTAACTCACCGAGAAGTTGGCTCCAAAGAGCCGCCTTGCAAGCGTGTGCCACACTCCAGCACCTTGTAAGATTCATTTAAGCAGCTTGAGCTGACTAAAGCTGTTCCACTAAGGAGAGTATTTTCCGTTAAGGGCTTAAACCTAAATCATGCAAACATCCAGGATGAGCAAGCACAGACATGAGTGACAGATACAAAAGGGAGAGGCAGGACCTGGGTGAATTAACCCTCGCAAGCTCCAATGCGTTCAACAAAAACACTGCCTCACACGCCATTTGGGCAACAGTTTCACCCACAAGCTTCACTAAGGAAGCGTAACTGGTTCCCAAGGAAATTGCTTTTACAAGACACTGTTCCCATGTCCAGCAGGCGATCGAGCCCAGCCCCAGAGTCAGAGTCCATCCCTCTGTCCACAGCATGTATCCTAGAGACGTCCCCTGTTCTGTTGGGTATTTTCTGGAGGCCCTGAGTGAAAAAGCCATGCTCTCTAGCAGTTAAATCTATAGGATGTGCTTCAAATTTTTTTTAATTTTTTTATTTTTTATTTTATTTTATTTTTAAAGAACCACCCTCATCTCAGTTTATGCCTTGATCCAACAGGAAACAAGACTACAGGTCAAAGGAAAGAAGAGAAAAACACGGGAAAGGATGAAATGGAAAAAACCCCAGCTGCTCAATTTTCTTCTCGCTCACTAGACCACCACCATCAGCCAGAAACGCCAAATAGAGAAGGGCTGGTCCCCCGCAACTGAAAAGTGAGCGGCAGGTTTCTTAGGCAGCACGCTGCCTGTCCTGCGGAAGTCACAAGAGCTCAGAGACGCAAAGGCAAGGGATGGGGCTTGCTGGGAACCGATGAGCCCCCACYCCGGAGAGGAGGCCGGGCACTCCCCGGCTCAGCACGAAGGGAAGGCCAAGCCGAGGAGGGACAGAGGCAGCGTGCGGTTAACCACGCTTCCCCTTCTCTCCCAATGCTCGCTCTTACTGCATCTGCCCAACTGCGTTCCCTCCGGGAAAGGCCCAGGGCCCCCACGCTTGGAAACAGCATGCCCGCGTCCACCAGCGGCCATCGCAAGCGGCACGAAGAGGCTGGGAAGGGAGAGAAAGGCTGTAAGTGCTATATGGAGAAAAGGAAGAGGAGCACACGGGAGAGGAACAATGAAATCCCATATTGCAAACACGGAAATGCTCTGATTTTCGTTAACAGCCACAGCAGAGACCAGCACAGCTGAACCGCTGCCCCACAACGGGGACACGCTGCGCGGCTCCCACCCCGCGAGCGGGCAGCGAAGGAAAGCGCCTCGTGCCTTACCGCATGCGGTCGAGCGATCTGAACCGGATAGGACATGGCGTGAGGGGGATAGCGCGGCTCAGCGGCACGCCAGCTCTGCGTCACGGGCTGGGTAGATCCGGACATGTCGAACGAGCAGACGTGGCGTTCGCTGCTTCCAAGTCACCGGCACAAAGGATTAGGAGAGGCGAGAGCTCCTCTTCTTCGTGCGTGYGCTCTCCACATCACACCACAACTGCAAGCAAACAGGAAAGCGGCAGATTAAAACTCAGTCAACCACAGGCCTGTTAAACATCCGAACGCGGAGCCTCAGAAAATGAGCAAAACCCGACCACCTTCCATGTTCTCAAACAGCCCCATTTTCGGCTTGGCAAATACCCCCGCTAAAATTTTATTAGAGAATATTCCTGTCACAGGAAAGCCCAAATATAAGGTTATTCCAAATCCACCCCAACTGACTGCAGCGACGCGCAACACGGCGTTGCCCTGGGAAGCACTGCCCAACCGCAAGCTGCCGGCGGCTCCGCTGGGCCCTGCGGCCTGCAGCCTGCATGGATCGAGGCCTCCGTCGCCAAGTCTCCCAGAGACGGGTACTTCTGGGGGGTGACCTAGCTCCCAACAACGCCAGCTGGGGTTTTGGTACTTCAAAATGGACACAGAGCCCAAACGCACAAGCGGAGTGAAGGGGAAGAAAAGGGCAGCAATGTTCAGGCTGAGTCCAGCAGTGGAAAAAACATTTATCCGGCCATTTCAAACTCAAGGAACAGGAGCACTAGAGAGGGAGTAAGCCTGGAACAAACGCTCCAGCAAGGAGCACCACAAGACTGCCATTTCCACCCCCAAATTCTCCTCACTGGCAGCTCTCTCATGCCTCATGCGAGCCTAGCGGTCCCAGCCGAGCAGCCTGGCCCCTGCTCTACTACCGTCTTCTTCAGCGGTTCACACAGGGAGCTTCGCCTGCTGAGACAGCTTTGCTTTCCTCATTAGGTGCTATCACAAGTCCTCCCTCCTCAGCCACCTTTCCCTGTCTACACCCTGTCACTCATCCACGCACATGCTTCCCTTTCAGCATCCTTCTTTGCAAGCCGTGGCAATTTTTGCATCCATCTGAGGCGAGCCCCGCTCAGGGCCTGGGGCTGACACTGTGCACCGAGCTCCAGCCCTCGCACCACCCATGGGACTTCACTGTCACTCACGGCCTCCTCTCAAGTGTGCCACAAGCCTCCAGCGCCATGGAAATATTAATTCAACGGCAGGCCCTTCTGATGCGGATCAAGTGCCACGGAAAACACCTTGCCCAGAGAGCATTTCCACAAACGCCCCCGTCGCCCRCATCTTTAATGGCTTATCGTGCGTTGCAATTCCTTTCGCCGCTGCAACAAAATGGGGAAACCCAACAAAGTGGGAGCATTCCCCTCAGCCCTGCAGAGAGATTTACAAGTTGCTGATTTTTATAGATCTTTCAAGCAGTTTGTTTGGAGAGGAGTTTAAGCCTCCACTTTGTCAGGACTTCAGCTAAAAGTAACCAGTGTTTACACGCTGCCCTTTATTGCTGCCAGTTCAAGAGGCATTACCCATTATTCTCATATTAACGGTTAATTATACAAAGCATAAATTTCCACCGCTGCCGGGATTTGAAGGATGTTGCCACAACTGATCTCATACAAGGAGAACCGCAGCTCTGATTCATTCGAACAGAAACGCAGCTAGTCCGACTTCTCTCGCTGCATGATCTCTTCTCTATCACAGGCAAAGCCGTACGCACACACGCCTCTTCCCCAGCCTAGGTACTTATTAAGTACGGATTTGTGCAAGCTTTGCAGCGATATCAAAATCTTCCATCAGCGCACGAGGAGCAGCAGAAAAAGCTCACAGCACTACCCAAAGCTACCCATAGCCTCTTCTCACGTTCCCGCAGCCACTACCACGAAAGAAGCGCAGCGGTCCCTGCAAACGCAATTTCAACTGAAACAGCAGTTGGCATGTACAAAAAACCAAAAAAGGGGGTGGGAAAGGAAAAAGAGGAAGATGGGTTTTTTTCCCTTGAGACCACAGATCAGCCCTTGCTGATAAACCGCTTGCTATCTGCTACAAGCAGACGCAAGCCTGCCTCGCTGGTTTGCTTGCAGCCACGCACCGTTCGCCAGGCAAAAACAAAATCAAAACAAAGCAACGGTCCCCAGCACGCCGGACGCTGCAAGGCAGGCGACGAGCGGCCGGAGAGAAGCAGCCTGAGGAGCTCCCCCTCTTATAAAGAGGTTAATTCCCCAAAAAAGGAATCTGCAGCAAATTCCCGTTACAGCCTAAGGATGACAGAAACACACAGATACCTTCGTGCTTCTCCCAAGGGGCAGCCAAGCTTCTGATACGACGGATATTTTGCAGAGCTGCATATAGGAAAACGCAGAGCGAGGTCGGGCGCCAGGCGGCTGAGCACAGCGGGTTGCACCGGGGCCCTTCCCGCGCGGGGCTCACGAGCGGCACAAGGAGCTGGGGCTCCCGGCCCCGCACGCCTCCCGCTGCCGGCCGCGCGGCCCCGGCACCTTACCTGCTACGCCGTCCTGGCAGAGGGGGACGGGCTCCCCGCGCTGGGGCTCGGGGCGCTCGGCAGCATCCACCCCCGGGCAGGAAAGCCCCTGCAGACGCGGGGGAATTCAGAGACGCCCAGCGGGCTGCCGGCACTTACTTATACTTCCAGTATGACTACCCCACTTCCCCTTGCGCTTCCGACTGGATGCGGCTTGAAGCGTCGATTCCCGTCCTGAACGGCGGGGCGGTGCTGTCAGCACGCGGTCAGACAGTCCCCCCGCAGACGGATGAACGGACGGACACCCTGCTAGGCTGCGGGCACGTGCACGCTTCCACGTGGGCAAGTTCTGCCCCGGTAACCCCGGCCCCAGCCCGCCCCGCCGAYGCCGGGGAAGCGTGCACGACGCGCGCAGGAGCTCCAAAAGCCAGCGGGGATCCGCAGAAGTTCTCGGTACTTTCCTAACAGYGGGTTCAGGCTCAGCCGTCTCTGCCTGCAGCCACCAAGGAGTTAACCAGCCCACACAGGCGCCCGCGCCACGCCGGAGCTGCCGCTGGATTTCAGCGAACCGACTGCCTCGTTCGGAGCTCAACAGGTGGATGTGGATGCACACAGCGCCAGCGCGGCTGCCTGCACAACGGGAAACGGGATGACTGCTTTTTTTTTTGTTTGTTTGTTTTTTTTGCTCCTCAGATCAGAAGTTCAGCTTCAAAACGCAGCACCAACTGCAAAGACGCACTGTGTTAAGCTTTCAAACAGTTCAAAAGCTTTCTGGTTTGGCCTCTGCAACCAGCTACCAGCACTGAAGCACTCAAGACATTCTCTGAACTTCCCAGGGCAGCGGCGAAGAGAAAACTACACAAATCTGCGGTGACAATTTTGTCCCRAGAAGCAGCGCCAGTGGAAGAGCTTTGTGATTTGAAGCCTGTAGTTTCTGGGGGGGCTGGAGGTGTGGGAGAGCCAAACACGTTCTCATCCCGAAGCAGAGCGCACGTGAAGGGTCTGCCCATAACCGCATCCAGGAACGCTCGTGAATAGGGACAGGAGAATTCACACGTTTTTATGGAAGTTACAAAACCTCCTTAATTAAGTCATTTTCACTGATCAGAGAATAAACAGGGGACAGAGTGATCAAGTCAACACACTGGAAAGGACTTCAATTTTCTTTTTCTCAACACAGAGGTAACTAGTTACCGGAAGGACGCACACACGCACCGGGTGCCATTACGGTACCCAACACAACCGTCCTGCACCGACGCAGGCTGCGGGCGAGCAGCGCAGCGCASCGCAGCACTCGTGTTGCACGCTAACCACACGCAAGCCGCGTTACCAAGGGTTTCCCTTGCCAGGGCAACAACCAGCATAACTGCCCCAAAAATAGCTCTGGAAAGCCAAGGGCAAAAATCCCACGCTTGTAAACAGGCAAAGCACCACGCAGGCATTTCCACACCTTAAAACCAGGGAACGGGACGTCGCCAGCAAGGTCTAAGCACGAGCTTAACGAATGACCTAGTGGGCAGGCWGGGTAAAGGCAGGGCCGGAGCCCAACGAGGTCCCCGAGGCACTGCGACGGATGCCACCGCAGATGCCACCACAATTTTTACGCGAGGGGCTTTCCAGGCAGGCCAGAACGGAGCCCGGAGGTTTGCTCCGCGCGCGAAGGAAAACGCGGCCGCGACCCGCTGCGGCGAGGACCAGGGCCCCCGGCGAGGCGACAGCAGGGCAGCGGGTGGTCCAGCTGGAGCGCAGCGCGGCAGGGGACACCTCGCCGAGGACGCAGCGGGACGGCTTCCTTCGCGGCCGGGCGCAGCGAGGTACGCCGCTCGGCCAATTACCTACCAGGACGCCTCCTCGTCAGGGACCCTTGTTAGTTTATTTTTAAAAGAGGAACACAAGCAGTAGGAGCAGATTAATGGAAATAAAACAGAACGCATGCTGCCAGGCTCTTTAAATCTTTAAGATCGAACTGTTTGGTTACTACTTTTCTCAACTGATTTTGATGAGGAACAGACATTGTCTCACCRGAAAAGTATGTCTCTCCTCTACTTGGAGTCTCCATCAAAGAATATTTCATCCACAGACCTGCATTAGCCATTACAGCGCTAGGTACGAGGAGATTTACAATCTCTGATTAGAAACAGGAGAAAGCAGGAGGTTCCTGGTGAATCCAGCGCCAGGACCGCAATACAGAGCTGCAAAGGTGGCGAGAAGCTACAGAGGCTCCTGCATGCATTTATTTCCACCTGTTTGGGAGACTCCCAGGATCCTGCCCCGCTGGTGAAGCCTCCAGCAACTCCACCCTCCTCACCCCTGCCAGCTCCGCGCAGCAAACAACAACAGGCGAGCTCGACCCTTCACCAYGTCCACAGAAAGCCCTAGGGCAGGAGCAGACAGCCAGGCAGGACTGCACCCCCCCRCGGTGCCGGTGCAAGGAATAACGGTGAAACTACAGCTGTCATGGCACGGGGGCGTGGAGAGCTGCCTCCGATGGAAGTAGGGTCTCGTACTGTCTCTCCACCTCGGTTTGCTTTCTGGGACGCAGAGGGTTCCCCCACTCCGTTCACCATCTGCTCTTTCCTCATAGGCTTTCGCCATCCAGCCTCGGCACGGACTCCTCCTCAGCTACGGTGCGAGCAGGGATCTGAGCAGCTCACATATTGCAAACCTGACCCTAAACCTGTGGGACTCCTCCTGCTGACCTCAGACTGAGAACCATGCTCTTCCCTGAACACAAACAATTGTTTGAACACAAACATTTTTTCTTGTTAAGACAGATGTTTGAAATCACGTCTCTGCTAGCGAGCCAAAAGTTGTCTGGTGCAAGAGAGCCGTCCAGGCAAATGCATCAGCTCTCCAGCGAAGAGCTCTCCTGCACRCAGCAGTATTAGCACTTGCCCTGGACCCCCCACACCTCTCCAATACAGAYCCTGAGCACCCCACGCTGTATGTCAATAATCAGGGGTTCAGGGACACACATGCCGTATACCTTATAAGCCCAATGTCATGCGGAGACCTCATGCTTCTCTTCCACCCGTTACCCCCTGTCCCCTATCTCTGCAGGTCAARGCCTATCTCCACCTCCACCCAGGCTCCCTGCTCCTCTGCTCCACGGACTATTTACTGCGTGAAGTCATTTCCTCATCACCTGTTCTCCCTAATTTACACCATGAAAGCACTCGGCAAGACGCTGCAAGCTCCTGCAGGCTTGTCTACGCCGAGAGGTGCTCTGCCCGCACCCCCGGCTGGCTGGGCGCCTGCCGGCTCCCGCCCCATGCACCAGCTCAGCCTCGGCCCCCCGCTAACACGGGGGTACGGCACTGGGCCAGGCTGGTTTGCGTCCCATCCCGAAGACAGGCACAGCAAGCCCCCACCTCCCCGCACTCATCCACAGGGACACAGTCTATGAGATGACAGCACTCAGAAACAGGCCTGCACGTTCCTGCTGATYGTTGAGCCCAGCTCCTTACAACAGCAAAAGGATACGCTAATTCAGCCAGTGCCACGCAAAAAGCACAGACCTGAAATAGGGCTTTGCTAGGAAGAACTGATTCACAAACAATGTAATTAGCAGCGTTCATTCAACACATTTGCTACTCTTTAAAGTTGGAACAAACCCTACAGAGGTGTTCCACGCTCCTGAGGGGAAAGCAGGATTCCCAGGTTAGATCCTTGGCTTGCCGCTGCCATGATAGAAATGTGGGTGAGCCGCCGTAATTACCCCATTCCTTAGCTCATCCGTCTGAGAGGTGAGAAGAACAAGACACTCCCAGCTCACAAAAAATACCAGTTCATCTGTCTTTATAAAGGTTTTAAAGGTCCCAGTGAAAATACACTGCTCAAGTTTAAAATAAACTTTTTTTTTTTTTTTAAGCAAAGACATGCTGAAATAAGATTAACAGAATATTCTRTTTCTTAAGTCCAGAGTAGCGTTACTCAACTTGTGGTCTGAAGACCATGGATGGTCTGCAAAAGACGTTAGAAGGTAGCCCACAAACTGATGGCAAAAGACCTCATTGAATGACAGCAGCCAGCACCACCATACTACATGTGCCCCGCAGACAGTCAGGCAAATAAACAAAATGCTGCCAGCACTCATCAGGCTACATTTAATTGATGAGTATTGGCAATAAAGTTGACATTTAATTACAAGTGTAAAATGATACAACTTTTTGGAAAAACAACCAAATCTTCTTTACTCAAATGCTAAATACATGATGACTTTCCTCCTCCAACAACAAAAAAGAATATATATATCCTCCAGTCAACCTGTGTATTTTGAAATAAGTTAAGGAGTACCTTCATTTAAAATGTATGATTAATACCAAGTTAGTGTTCATCTCCAAGAGACCAACCAACCAGCCATGCTAAATCCCCAGCGCGTGGCTGGGTGTGCAGCAGAGCAGGACAGCGCTTTTATTGTCAACAGCCGTTCCACTACCTGTAGTGGCATTCATGCGCCACACATCTCTAGATCAAAAACAGATCTCAAAAACGATTAGAGACTTACCCATGTTTTCTTTTAAAGACTAGTGGAAATTAAAATAATTAAAGATGTAATGAAAATGTGTAGAGCGCCACTCCTAAGAAAGGCACAACATAATGATAATAGATTTGTCTAATCAATATGTGCATGAAATTTTCTTGGAAGATAGTTGACATTATACATAAATATTTGTGTGTACTGTATCTATTAAGTCCTTTCAGTAGGAAAGCAGGCCGTCTGCCATAAATTTAGGGCTGTATTCAAAGTAACAAAGGAAACAATGTCGGTGTCTGCAGCCCAGGAATCCCTAGCAGCATTCAATCACAGCAGGGTACAAAGGTTTTAAATTAAAACAGCAGCACAGGGTCAAAAGGAAAGACCAGGCATGTCCTGAGCTCCATGGCATGGAGAAGAGGTTATTTCAACCCTAACRGTCAAGGCCTTTACCACCAATGTGCAATCTTGGAGCATTTTCCTGCTTTGGAAGAGTAGGAAAGCAAAGCAGGGCTCAAGCGCCCTGGAGCCGCTTCGCTGCACGCCACGGCCAACCCCACGGTTCCTCATACGCGCGCTGAACGCCAACGTCAGCTTAGCACGGCTCTTGCCCCATTCCCCAGCTGCATCCCCACAACCGACTCTGAGGTCTCTCGATTTACAGCAACCCTCTTCCCTTTTGGCCAGATAATTCTGAACTACATTACTTTCCTAGTCTGACTGACGGTGCGGATGCACAAGCAGTTATATCGGCGCATCTGGGGGAAGAAGGGACGTTACAGCACCACGACGGAGCTACCCAGCGCAGGATGTTACCCTTGCAGGAAGATACAACCAGTCCCTAAGGCCACAGAGGAAACGCAGAGGCTCAGGAGCTGAAGTCCACCATCCTGGTTTGCCACCTCCTTGCTGGAAACCACTAGGCTGCACGAGCTCTCCCACGGTGGTGCAGCTCCACGCAGAACTGGTTTTGAATCGCGATGAAAGGTGCCTTCCCTACCCTGCTCCTATCGCTGCGGAAAGTGGTGAAGCAGGATTTGTGACTTGGGTTACTCCTTTTCAATCTTTCCAAGCTATTTTGGGCATGGGACCCGTGTTTAGCTCTGCCCCGAGATAACCTTTGCCAGCAYTTGTGAACAGATCTTGGCACCGCAGCTGCGCGGAGCAAGGTCAGAGGGTTTGATCCTGCCAGCCCTGCTCCCCGCTGCATTTCGAAATGCAGGTTTCCCAGACAGGCTGTTCCGAGTAGCGACATGACATTAGTCTAATGCTYCTGGCAATGGAAAGTACACACTGTAATTCCTCCGCACTGTAATTCCTTTCACTTAACAGTCCTAGTTCAGACCCTGGCTTTCAGTAACACAACCTGGTTACTGGGGAGCAGATGGGACGTCCACGCAGCCGCCCCCACCACGGACACCCTTCTCGTCCYGACGTACAGGCCATTGAGCCCTTGCAATAGGTTGCGCGTGGTTTAAGCATCTCCCAGGTCTCAGCAAAGAGGCGCTGAGTGACCTTGMGAAGGCTCCCAGGGGAGCACATATATGCTTAAATGAGCTAGACTGACCCATTTTCCTTTGCAGGAGTGCTCAGTTATCACTGCTTGGCTGCAGGGACAGCACCTTATTAAACTGCTCGAACCACGTACCAAGCGCGAGTCCAGCCATGTCCCCAGCATCATGCCGGTGCCAGCAAGGCTGGCCTTTGCTTTTTAAATTTTGTTATATTGGGCTCCTTCCTTTGGTTTCCCTGCTCCTGTTGGTGGATTTGCCCCTCTCGTTCATTTAAAAAGCYTGAGGATCTTCTGTTTAAGAAGTCTGAACTGCAAAAGCCTGCAGATGACACATGGATCGCCTGAACTGCAAACTCATCAGCAGAGACGCGATGGCAGAGTTGCTCCCGGTTACGTAAGGACGTCGCTTGCTGGGCGGCAGGGAGCCTTTGGCCCCGCAAACCAGTTCAAATGCTTCTCTGGGGACAAGCGGAAAGAGCCCACCCGCATGCACACATGCGCACACAACGCCGAGCTACCGATCCGCAGCTTCAGGCTAAGTTCCCAAAAGGGACGCTTTGAATAATTAAAGCTGCTGACAAGGAAAAGGAAAAAAGAGACCCACAGAAAAAAGGGGGATTTGGATTCGTGCATAGGCCATTCATGAAACAAAGGAGTTATTTTAAGTGTAGGCTGGAAATAGAAAACAAGTTAGACCACGTGAGGCCTTTGTTGAAGATGATCTGCAAAGACAAATGGAAATGCCCGAAGAGGAAATTAAAAAACAAAAACYGCCGCCACCCAGGCGCAGGCAGCGCACAGGGAAACGGGACAGGAGACTGGAGTAGGAAAGGAGAGGAGCGATAACCACGCGCCAAAGYGCAGATTAGATGGAGGCAGCCAAAAGGAGACAGATGAGAAAACCAGCGCAGGACAGCGAAGGAGAYCTGGAAGACCTGACTAGTGAAAACCCCAGGGATGGGGAAAACGCTGAAAACGCACCGGTTTTGAGGGAAGCCCCGTCTCCGCTGAAAACTCCAGCTGGGGCAATGCGTGGCCAGTTCAAACCGYGCCAGTGCCCGCCGGCGAGCGACGGCGGGGGCCCAGCTGCTGCAGACCACGAGCCCGACAGGCACAAACCCCAAACTGCCTGCTGTTCCACCAAAATTCCTGCCAGGGAGCTGGAAACGGTGCAATACCCCCGCTCTGCTGCCCCGTGCACCCTCGGGCCAGGGCAGCCGTGACTGCAGCTTGAGGAGAGAACGAAGCACCACGGCGGTGGGCGAGGGCTCCCGCGCCAGGACCAGCCCGGGCCGCGGGCTGCTTCGAGACTCTCCCCGCTCTGCCACGGGCGACGAGCGCAGATGGCCTATTCAAGGGGCAAAAATCCTTCCCTCGGCCCCCTCCCAAACCCCCCAGAGAAACCAAAGAGCAGAGTTTTTTCTCCACGGCATCAAGATTTATCAATCCCTGTCTTTTTTTTTTTGCAAAGCAGCAGGGATAAGCACGCGGCTCAGGGCTCCACGAGCCCTCAGAAACATCCTGCCGGCTGAAGGAAAGGGCGCACACCGAAGCGGCTCTGCCCTGGGCGAGACCGCCGGCTCCCGCTCCACRCACCGCGACAAACTGCGGTACGTGGCCCCCGGAGCACACGACGGAGCCGGTCCCCATCAGTCCCGCCAGCTGAATCAGCAACTTTGGATCCAGGGTTTTCCCTTCTCCCAAGGGCAAATTTGCTGCCTGTCCCCAGGACATCTGGTCCCCCGGTCCCCTCCCTACACACCCGCTGCACCCCCTTAAGTTAAACAGGTGCTTAAATATCACAACTGTCGCGCAGCACTAATCTCACTTTAACAAACACACACAAACAACTTCAAATCAAGAAGAAAAAAAAAAAAAGACTTCTTGTCGATGTGCACTAATGAGCCTAGAAACCATAGGGTTACTCGAGCCACGCTCCCAAGCACCTTAAGCAGCATGTCACCAGCCGCCACCGTAGCACATCGTCACTGCATCCCTTTGCGGCTCCCTGGAGCCAGCCTAAACCACCGGCTACCCAGGTGAAGGAGCCTCTAAAACACAAGGGAGCTTACAAAGCACCTGCAAGACTTATTTATTTATTTACTTTGCACAGAACATGCTGCTCATTTGATTTTCAAAYGCTTCAGTTCGTATTGCTGCAGAGACAGGTCCTCTGATGTCTTGGGCACGTCATGAAAGCTAAGGGACTCGTCTCCTTGAGATTCTTTGTTGAACAAATTACTCGGCTCAGGAGTGACATTTTCGATTATTTACATCCTGAAAGAGAAGGCAACCGCATTTTCTGAATTTCCTAAGACAAGGTCTTTGAGATGGATTGTATTACTAAACACTTTCTTCTTTTGCACATTCCCAATTTCAAAGACGACAAAACATCTTCATGTTCTAAATTATTTCTTTTCTTTCGTGATCCTCTAATGATTCAGGAGTCTAAACTTCACACAAGGATCTTTGAAGAGCACCGACTGCCAGCATAAAAGCAGAGCTATTTGTGACAAACCGCACAGTTCAACGCCTCCATAGGAAGACATGTGCAAAGGAACAAAATTACCCCAGGGAACTGAAACAAAGCCTGCAAATAAATTAAATGACCTGTAAACTAAGGTACTCAAAAATATATACGAGATGCTATGCAGCTGTGCCATAAAACATCACTAAAGAACGGAGTCCTTTTAGATTCGAGCTATTTTAAACCAACCCATTTTACTTCAGGTTTGCAAAGCAGTAGCTATATTTACGCTGCACATTACCGCGCCTCAGACGCAGGACAGTAACTTAAGTAACGCTAACTCAATTGCTTGCAATCRTCTGTCAAACACGAGCTCTGAACCTTCCATGAGGCCYTTCTCCTAATATCCCCCAGGTAATTACTAGAAGATAGAGTCAATTTTCAGCCCAGGTTAATAACAGAATTTCAGCCATTTGCTCCTGCCCATTTCTGCTTCTTTCTTTTCTCCCCAGGAAAAGCCACGAGAAGTTGGAGCTCGCTGGTGGCCCAGGGAACGGAGCTGCTCATTAGTTCACAGCAGAGCAGCTGGAGAGACAGGTCGAAGCAGTAGGAGCCATTAATTGGGTAGGTTCAGCTTTCCTTGTCTAGGTAATTAATAGCTTCAAGACAGAAAGTCAAAGCCTCTCTAGAGGCACCAAAACACTTCCACATTTGCATACAATGTGTAGCACCTTGCAAAACGCTGGACCATTTGCAGTGAGGGAAGGAGGAGAAGAGACTGTTGCCACCTCCTCCAAGACATCCCCTTCCCGGACATCGCTAGTAAGGGTACGCAGAGCACTGAAGCCCTCCGGGGTACACACCAGGCCATTCGCCGAGGCTTTAACCACCGCGCACAGTAGCTCTGCTTGAGAAACCCCTGTCCCTCAACCGGGCAGCCCAATTAAAAGGGCTGAAACGGTCTGTCCGTACGGGCCTAAACTCCCGCTCCCTTGCTCCCTCTGGCTCCGCTCCAAGGCAAAGGGCACCCTGTGGGATTGGCACTCCAGGGTGCATTTCCAAAGACAAGCTTACTAGGCAGATGGGATTCATGACGTGTTTAATAACCAAACCCATGCAAGCCAGCAAACGGGATTTCGGTGCTCGCACGCCAAGCTCCGCCGGGCTAACAAGCAGCGCTGCAAAGCCAGGAGTCAACCCCAGCAGATCAGGAGTCCCGGCTTTCCACCAGGAAAGCGCTCAAACTGCAGCCCAGTTGGGTCCTTTCTAATCTGCCTTTCCTGGGCTTGGAAAAACGTTTTTCAGCCTGCGGTTTACAGGCCTCCGGGAGTCTGCGGACTAGTTGGAAAGAGTCCTTGAAAGGCAACTAAAATTCGTGCTACACAGATGTAGCATTTCCAGAAGAGTCTGCTCTTCCGCTGGGAACCTCGAAGCCTCCCCAAACTGAACAGGTTGAAATCTCTGGTCTGAGTCGCGTTTTCTAGCTTTTCTTTCCTGAGCAGAACTTTAAGAAATTTCTCCTGGGATTTACACAACATATGGATTGCAAAAGTAGAGCTTAGGGAAAAAAAGAAAAGAAAACATCTTTTTAATCACTAAACACTGTGAGACTTGTGCTTTTTTTTTTTTCTTCCTTTTTTAATCACAATAATTACCAACAACACAACCTGGAAACCTATTCACTGGCCTTAGAAACAAGTCTAAGGAGGGGAAGCAAAAGCAATGGACCTGTTCTCCCTACACCCAGACAGCCCCTGCCCTCACACACTTGCTAATTGCACTCTGCAGGACAGTATTTTTCCCATGATATTTAAGCTTTGGTATCACACTCCCCCACAGAAATTTCAGCTTCTAATACAAAATTAAGAGACCAGCCTGTGTGAAAAGAAAAACTGAGATATTAAGCCTGAAAAGCTCACAAATAGCAGCAACATACATGCTTTAAATTAAAGATTCTCATTATTATTCCAGCAACTGCAACTATCAATACCGCACATTTGAAAATAAAAAGCAACGCAAGCGCAAGGAGGAGGAATGGCTTTTTGCTTTTGCTATTTAAGCCTTTCAAGGGTAGTCAGAAATCACAGCCCCACAGGGCTCTTTCACGGTTTAATGGCAGTAAGCTGGGGAAAGGGTCTATCTTCAGCGAGCGCTGTCTGCAAGCCCAAACCCACCTTCCCGGAGCGCACTCAGTGAACGCCACCGCGCCGGGCCTGACGCCCGCAGCCTGCCAACCCCGTCCCGCCCCAGGCGGGGGAGAGTTTTGCTTCGTTCCCTAGGGAAATGCTGTTTCAGTCCCTGCACTATCAGTCTGCCTGCTTTTGCAATGACTTAACTCAAAACTATTTATTAATAATAATTATTACTACTAAGGGGAAAAAAAACAAAAAAAACCCTCAGCTGCCAAGGCCAAGCTATTCCTAAAATGACTCATTAGCCCAATCCATCGCGGCTGTTGCACAGGCACAGATTACCTTCAGTCATCCTGCGCCTACCCMGCCTGGGGCTGAGGTTTCATACGGTTACTCACCCTCCAACCCTTGGCCGCGGAGTGGAAACGAAGGAAAACCACGAGGGAGATGTCTGACGCAACGCACTCCCCGGCTGGGAAGCTCCTCCGGGGCTGACAGGAGCCCCGACATCGCAGCCATCGAATTCGAACAAAACCGGTCTGCACAAAAGCACCAAGGCTGCTAGCAGAGGCAACAGCGGCAGCATAGTCCCAAGGTCAAGTATTGCTTTTGCAGAGCTACAAAAACAAATTACAGTAAAATAACCTGTTCAGAATGCATCTGAGGGGTCTTTAAGGACACTTCCCAGCACCGGCATACATCGAGTTTATAACTTAAATCTGAGGCTAGCTCAAGGTTACGATGGACTCCAGTTATCCACAGCGAGAAGAGACACGACATTTGAAGTCATCTCTGCTAAGAGAACGAGTTCCCCAGGTACCCTGTTGAGGCAGGACAGCTTACACAGGGATTACTGTCCCCAAATCTCTACTTTGCCCCCTCTGCTTGGGCAGCCAGGCTCCATACAGTGGGGACAGGGAGGCGCAGGCAGTCGCACACCCAGGACAGCTCTCCCCCCCTTTGAGCCTTAAACAGCTTTTCCAGTGCTCAAGCAGGGAGCAAGTTCTGGTTCACAGAACCCCCGGCTCCAAACCAACCACCCTTCCCCTCTCCTTCACCCTCCACGCAGCCACTGCCAGCAGGCTCTGCCGAAAGGCTCGCGAGAGGCACGTTAATGGTGTGCCGAGGGCGATGTCAATACTGGTCCCACCCGTTACGGAGGGGCTCCCAAACGGTCATGCAAAGCCATGGCTCCGTTTGGACTCCACGACTTCGCAAACCCTCATCGTGGAACAAACACAAACCTCCTGCCCAGCACAAATCCTGCTCTCTGCGGAGAAACCTGCTGCATGGAAGGCCAAGCGCAAGGGCAGCCTCCACTGGAAAACACACTTCTCCGGGGGCACAAATAGCATGGAAGTGAAGAGCCCAGGAGAGAGAGAGGGAAAAAAAAAAAGCCTAATGTTTTTAAAAAACCCAAGACGGAATAACATTTCACTTGTAAAGCAGTTGCACACTGGAAAGCCTCTGAACCCTTCTGCRTAGCGGGGATTTTCCTCCGTGCAGTCGGTTTGTGTATGTGCGTTCCTGGGTTTTGGCTGGGGAGGAGGATCCCTTATTGCTTCAGCACTGGAGCCACGATTTYGGAACAATTCACACCCCTGGGTACCGATCATGGCTCGGCAAGCACAAACGTGCCAGCCTAAACTGGAAACAGTCATCCTCCTTCCCCCCACCCCAGGCACTCTTTCAGCCTCCCGGCTACTGCAAAGCCAGCCTCTTCCAGGTTCCCGCGGGAAGGGACATCTGGAAACAAGATTCCCCAGTGCACTAACAGCAGGGCGAGCTGCAATTAATTGCAGAGGGGATTCTGCACCCTGGGAACTGCAGCTAAGTTACCGCCTGCCACGGATGGTACGTGAGCACTGGGCTGTAAAGGAGGCTGTCGCTCCTTGTTACGGGGGAGCAGAACCTGGAATCAGATGTACGCAGGAGAATACTTCTGTAATCCCTTTAAAATTCCAATAGTAGATGAAGGGCTGGAAGGTGCTTTTGAACCATTCTATGGACATCAATATAAAACTAACATTTACTTTCTAAACTCAGAAGGAATGTTTAAACAAGGAAAACCTCAAGAAAGGGGATACCTCTCCATCTTTAAATGGTACAGGAATTTTGATGATTAACACACACACACACCAGTAAGTTTTGTGGCATGCTTTATCCAGGAAATTGAGTCTGTTTTAATRCAAACCATTTGACCCCAATTTCAACTGATGCAAGATGAAGAACTGCCCACCCCCAAAAAGAAGCACATCATTTTCCACGCAGTTGTGAAATGCTGGGTTTCCCAGCCCAATCACTGCCAGATTCTCCCAGCGGTGCCTCAGCCCGATAACCAGCCTCCAAACGCAAACGCCACCGACTTGACGGGTGCTGCCACGCKGGAGCCGAAAGGAGCCCAGCGGAAAGCCGCTAACTTATCTCTGCCGGCAGGCTGGGGAGCGTCTCAGTCCTCCTCCCGCCCACCCGGCTGGGTGAAGGGCTGTGGAATCACTTAATTACGCCCCTCAAGGCAGGAAGAAGTCACTTGCCTTTAAATACTCACATTTTTATTGAGTTGACATGTTTTAACAAGGTCAGCGCTTGAATGGTAAACTCTTATCCAAAGGGGAATTCAATGCTTTTCCCCCTCACAAGTAATCAGTGTCCACCATGACTTAATTCTGAGGTTAAAGTTATAAACMCTGTTGACAAAGGTAACCAAGAAAAAAATATTTAAAGGGTCAGAAAGGGTAAACAAACATTCACCTTCTCTGTGACTTTTCCGCGCGCATCTCAGTCTCCGAGAGGCACCCGACAGTCAAACACGGCGCCAAACCGTGTCCTCGGAGGCAGCTGCCTGCGCACTGCCGGCCTCGGAAGCGAAACCTCGGCAGCGCGAGACCCAGTGGGGCGGAAACCAGCTGGACGATACGAGCTCCTTCGCCTTCCTGCTACCTCCCTCCGGCAACCTGCTCAGACTGCGAGCTGCTATGTTAATCTTTTACCAGGCAGGACAAATAATCTTCTTTATCCTATAGGGCTACTGCAGCGGCAGTTCTATATATTATGTAAAGCCGCCTCTCCAAAAGGCCCGTGAGAGCAAAGAGGATTAGTGAAAGCGAGCGCAGAGGCAGGATGCATTACACACCTCTGACCCTCTGCAGATTTAGTCCTCCTGGAAGCAAGCGTCCAAGAACCCAAGTCACATATACTCGGCCTGAAACAGGGTCCGTTAATTCCCCTAAACAAAAGTAAATGGTAACACTGTACTGTGGGAAACCAACAGCATTTTAATCTGCCAAGACCTCCGCTCCTGGGAATTCAGCGGAGACACCGCAAACACAGGCCGTTTGCTGCTGCTGCACTGCGGCGGCTTTGCCGATTCCAAAGGGACTTTGTGCTCCAAGAGTAAAGGAAGCTCCCAGTTGAATTCCCCGTGGTCCTGGCAGCGAGAACAGCTGCCGAACAGCTGGCTGGGGAGCTTCGCAAYGGGGCGCAGGCCGTCCGAGCCAGCCCGCCTTCTCTCCCCTCTTCCCACGTTTCCTATGGCACGCTTGGTTACCCGCTAGTCCAAAATCTCCAGAAATGAACAGATAAATATCGCAGATGGATCCCCAAGGTAAACAAATGCCTGCTGCACGGCTCGACAGCGCTGCAAGAGAAATCGAAATTGCAGCCTTCCCCCCAATCATCTCCCCTTTCTCCCAGTCCCTGTGCTAAGCCCTGAGAAGGCTTTTGAGCATTTTGGTTTTTACATCAGCCCTCGACCAGGCAACAGCACTCCCACACCCAGTGAATCCCCACGTGCTCGTTTAAGTTCTCGGCCTTGCCGCAACATTTCCAAGCCTTGCAAGCTCCGGCTCCCAAGGAAAAGCACACCATTACCTCTGAGCACATGCTATTCATCAAGGCAGATCATTTAACCATGCACAGCAGAAAGTCGCTTGCTAGGCAGGAGGAGGGGACAGATGGAAAGTGAGCACGTTAACCAGCACTTCCTTGCCAAACTTATCTATTTCCTGCGGACCAAGTTCAGTCCCAGCGAGAAAGGCAGTGTCAGGGATTTCAGTCAAACTGCACGTGCGAGCCTTTGCCCACACGAACACTCTTCAGCAGGAGTTACTGAACCGAGCAAAACTGACATCAAACCAGACGGAGAGCAGTTTTAATTTTTCCATGCTGGGGTTTGCACCAGTTTGCCTGAATTTGCTTTTTAAACTCGGTCCGATTAAACTGGAGCAGGTTTCCTGCTACAATTCAGATATCCCATTACACAGCTCATCCTAGCAGCCAGCTCCGTCTAGCTCAGGCACATGGAAAGTTGAACAGTTCTCGGAAAAAATGTTTCTATACAGAGACAAAAAAAAAGGCAGATTAAAAAAAATCCCCTGCAATTTTGTAGGCAGCATTCTACCTTTAGACTTTGGTACTTGATTAAATAAAGGTAAAACCCAGGGAGACAACCGACATTTAGACAGGAGTCGAGGCGCAGAGCTTAGTCTGCATCTCTGTCTGATCAGCCCCATGGCTTGCATTAAGGACGTAGACTGTACTTCAGTGCCTTGAAAAGCACTGAGAATAATCTATAACAGGGTGCTTAAACTGCAACACATCTTAGGTCAAAAATATAATTTCTGTCAACCTAATAGGCATTTCAGGCTCACAGTGTATTTTATTAGCTAGATGCTAATGGAGCTACAATACATCAGGTCCCATTTTTAAAGTTACAAATAGTTTATAAAGGCTTAATCAATCATTAAATAGGTGTTTTAATAAATGGCTAAATCAATCATTATAAGCCAGAGCTCTAAGTGAGCTATCAGACTTTATAATAATCCGCAGTATCTTCAGCTGAGGTTCTCATATCTACCTATAAGACATCATCCTGTTACAGACCTGAAGAACAGGCTGCTATCCATCATTTACTGACTATTTGCACATAGGCTTTAACGTAAATACAGGCTATACATGGTCACGTTTTATGTAGGTGATGTTCAAAATACAGGCGAAACATCGCAGAGCACTAAAAAGCGGTCCTTCGGGATGGCACTGGAGAATATTTAATAAAGTCAAAAGCCGCAGGCTAATTTCCCCAGAGAGATCCCATTTGCAGTCTGTCGCAGTGAGAATCCATCACAGACAACACGGATTCACCCACAGCGGAGACAAAACCCTCGCGCTGCTTTCCTCCCTCCTCCGCGAGCGGTGGGCCGCTCGCATCCCACCCCAGCGGGCGGTGAAACGGCCCCTCCAGCRCGCTGCCGACAGCCGAACGCTTCCCAGCCGCTGGGAAGGCTGGAAAATCCTAATGAAGAAAAGACTGTAGACACCCTCACACGCATACTCCCCACCCGCAGTGTTTTCCCCAAATTAAAGAGAGGGGATTTTGGTTTTCCGAGAACCCCCGGCACCCCAGAGCTGTCGTTCCCTTGCAAAGGCCGCAGTGAGGTCTCCTCCTCGGACAACGGGGCTCTTCCCAAGGCGAGTGCAGACCAGCGGAGACGGGGGCACGGCTCTGGAAACAGACAGGCAGAGGTGACAGAACGAACCTCACACCTTTAGACGGAGCTTTTAACACCAACATATCTAACATAGCATTTCTCAGGGGAGGAAAAAACAAAGCAAAGTGCTTGAAGTCTGCTGCACCCCACCATCGTCCTCAGCCAGGAGAGCGCAGATGTCTCACCTGAGCTCAACCTGGAGCTGCTACGTGACTGGGAGGGATGGGAGGGAGCAAGGGCCAACTGAGCAGAAGGGAAAGTATCTCAAACTTCAGCAACGCAAGGCCCTTGCCAAAAAACGCGCTGCCAGTTCCTCATTCGCCTTACTGAGAGAAGTTAAAAACAATAAATAAGTACAGACACAGAGCTCTAACATATGTTTTTAATTTTTAGGCTGCTCGCAAGAACCAGCCCTTCCCCTCTGCTCACAAACCTGCCATCTCTGCTGGCCTTCAAAGGTGTGATGGTAACACCTGGGGACGGAGCAGAGCCTCCTTCCCCGGACGCCAGGGCCATCCCTCGAAGCTCCCCGCCACCGTCTGTCCTAACGCTCCTTCGGAGCGGCGCCGTTCAAGCTCTTCTCTCCAGTGCTCATCTTCATCTGTGCCAGGTAACCTCAGATAGCGCTACTTTACAGAGACTTCTGAGCACTTCCCCAAAACAAGCCACGCTACAAAAAACGCAGCGGAAGCCTGTTTAACACTTAGACTGACACAGCATCCAAGCTGTCAAAAAAAATAACCCACCTCCTGTTACACTGCTATTTTCTTTGGCACACCAATCTAAAGGTTAATTATTAGGGGCTATTCCGATTTCAAAGTAAAACCTTTAACCTCTAAACYGTTCTAAAAAATTCTGAATCATGCTACTGTGTGCGAAGGAGAGAAGGGAAAGGAATCCCATCCGCCAGTTTAAAAAGAAGATTTCAGGTCACTGTYTCTTATGTAACCATAGTGTGCTTAGATAGGGCAAGATCAACCACTAAGCAGGATTACAAATTTATCTTCTCTCAGTAGTGTGATCTTCCACAAATAACCGCATCWCAGAAAATAATACTGAAAATATTTGAATAATCGCACTTGGAATCACAAGCAAGGCAGGCCAACATATGCACGGCAAAATCTTTTAAATGTGGAGGTAGTGTGTACTATCGAGCCTTTGAGAATGTATGACAGCACTTTTACACCTCTCTCCTCTCAGCCATGTGATGGGGAGGGTGAAGATGCAGGAAACAAAACAAGAGTCCTGGTGTCAATAACAGCACGTGAAAAGCAAGTGGTGCTAAGAGACGCTGCAAATCCAACCTGCCAGGTTTGCTTCAGAAGGAAGACATGAAGCATCACTAGATGATTCACCACGAGAAGTTGGGATTTCATGCACTCTAGCTTCCAACAGTAATTCCCCTTCACACCTGTAATTTATATGTGGATAGCGCCTTCCTGTCCCAGACTGTAAGAACTGATGCATAGTATGACATCCAACCCCTTAAGAGAATTAAGGAGGATTTTCACACTTTTGCCCCCAAACCCAGCCACATGCTTCCCTTAGGCCAGCACTAGCTCTACTTGGCTTAGAGGAGAGGCAGCTCAAGAGGCTAAACTGGCAGCAAACGACCCTACAAAGCTCACGGTAGAGGTACAAAACTTTTTAAACCAACATTAAACCTCCAAATAAACTTTCAGAGACCATGACTGAAATGCATAAACCTCTATGCCAAGAGTCAAAACAAGCAGTTTTGAGTCGATTAGAAGAATCTTCCAAAGCTGTGCTGGAAATTTATATATATATATACATATGCAAATAACAGTTCAGGGATGCAGACTTCCCAGTTTTCCATCACCATTCGCACAAAGACTTCATCTCATCGCACTGATCACTGCACCGGACAACAGTGGCCTCTTTTGTCAATGACGTCACTGGCAGATTTGATTACAGCAGTGATTCCATCACCACCCACAAAAGATTATGCGGCTTTCCAAATGGCAGCAGCAGCTTCTTAACAGCTGAGATAGCTGAAGCCATGAAGCACATATGTATTTAAGAAGTCTCACTCTATTAATTTAATGGAAGAACTTCCAACGCTATCTTTCAGAAATATTAATAGATGGACAAAGTACTTTCACATGTCAGTGTTACACTAGCTAGCCAGCGTACGCTTACGAGAACGGCTTGGTTCCAGGAAGAGTGACACCCACTCACTGTGGCTTAAAGAACTCACTCTCGGCTGCGTYGTTGCAGAGATCTTGCCTGAGTGCAACCAGACAGAGTTTTCTCACTGGTGACAGGGCAATGGCAACCCATGATTTACCAAGTGCATGGCAAGGAATACGTGCTCTGAGCCATCTCTTTCCAGAATGGGAAAAATACTGATTTAGAAAAGCTTATTTAATAAAAAAAAATAAAATAAATTAACACCCCCCCCCCCACACACACACACGTGTGGCTCTCAGCAGAAGGTAACATGAGTTTAATAACAGGAATTCAAATAAAAACAAGCACCCATTACAGAATCTGGCGTTAGATGGTTGGGAATGGGAAAAGAACAGTGTCTTGCTGTCCCTGTGCCACAGACTAGAGTTAAATCTGTCATGGGCAACTGCTTCTTGCACAGCGCTCCCTCATCTGTATGGACTATTTGCAGTAACAACATTAGAGCAACCATCAAGCAGATGCTTAAAAAATGCAGAATGACGTTCAAATGACATCTATCCATAAATCAGCCCAAACCACAAACATCTGAAGAAGATTTTCACTTAATCCAATTTACTGTAATCTCTCTCTTTAGTTAAAATGACAGAAATGTCAAAATGGGACTCTACTCCTCTGTCAAAGCATCTCATGGTGAAAAGGAAAATAAGCAGGCTCTCACATGCAGCACCAATTATTAGGTTAGAAATGTCAAAACTGTACTTTGATTCTAACTATTAACAGTTGCATCCACATGCTGTGCCCTTCTGTTTCGCTTAATTTCCCCCAAAAGGGGGCTCGGAGCATATGCTCGGTGCCAAGCATCATCTATGCGAAAACGCAAGTTACCCATTTTCCGTTTCTGATGACTCTACGCTCACCCCTGTTCGAGGGCACGCAGCCTCTTCCGAGGGTCTGCCTTCTGGCACATGTAACAAAATAGTCTAATTTACCGGTAAATATCAAAGGAAGACTGTATTTTATTGCTTCCAGAAAAAACAAAACAAAGACCCAAGCCATGCTGAAAAGACCAGTCTTAAATTGTTTTCTCCACCTTCCCACTTAATTAGCAAACAGGATAATTGACTCTGTCCCCGGGAGTTAAGCATGTGTGCATACACACATATATTCCTGTGTGCAAGTGCATATATATTTTTTCCAGTGGTCACAAAAATTAATTCCTTATCCAAGAGTCCAAGAAAGTGAAAGGAAAATACCGATTGTCAGGAGCGGGGTCTTCATGCATTATTTAACAAGAACTCTGGTGGCAAAACTGGTGTTGTTTTTATATAAAAGCTAATAGAAATTGTACCTCCAGGTGTCAAAACACTGATGGTAATTCCTGCTGCCTCAGACATCTTGATGTTTCAATTTTAGCAGTATGAGGAGCCTGCAGGGAATCCAAGAGGGTAAAGTGCTTGTACTCAAAGAGAAGCGGAGAGGAGGAGAGCCTTTTTATTTCTTTATAAAGGGCTCGGGGGAACAGTTCTGCTCGCTGGAGTTATCAGATCTGGTTCCCTTGCTCCTTCCCTTCCTTGAAAGAGGCAAGGGCAAGACAGGCTAACAACACGCGATTGCATCGCGCCGACAGGAAAAGCAACGAGGCTGCTAAGTCTCCCTAAGACAAAGCATAAGCGATCAGAAGATATCACTGGGGTTGAGCAGCAYGAGAGCAGCTGCAGTTAAAGGCATTCTTAAATGCTTTCAGGAGAACCGACAAGCTGTGGTGTAACAGCAGGTTTAATTTTAAGTTTGTACCTAAAAGGAGGGAAGCATGTTGGACCCCCCCGCACCCCCTCCCCTTGCTAACTTCCAACCGCACTCCTTCATTTCTGCCCTCGGCACGGGGCAAGATCAGAGCTGCCCCTCTACCCGCACAGCACCAAAGCCAACCCAGGGAAGCTTGCAGGCTGCTCGCACCAGCACTGATTTATATCTAGAGCAGCTACCTACTGTAGCTACTCTGAAGATTTGGTTATTTCCTGGTATCAGCAAATAGAAGCATCTCTCTCACCTTCCTTCCAGAACTTCACAGTCCCTGCAAAGCGCTGCTGATGACAGCTGATCCACCGCTGAGGTGTTTACTCTCAGCTCAAAGACCTCCGAGTCAGCAGATGACATCTCAACTGCTTCCTACCATCCTCTTCCCACTCATTAACCTTTTCAACTTCAGACTAGGTTCACTTTGCATAACCCACGATGGGAGCAGCTGACCACCTCCAAAACGTCCGGCCGGTACAGCCTGTTGCACAGGCGAGGGAATGGCTACATACAACATCTCGCAGTCCATGTACACCAGGGGAAGGAATCTGCAAGAGCAAACCCGCTCTTCTACCCAATACGGTGTTCCAAGGGCTTTACAAAGACATTTCAAAAAAAGAGCGGCTATCCATCCCTCTTGCTTTCTCTCAACTATCTGCACCCCTTCTGTCACCCCACAACTCCTCTTCTTCTGAGGCAGCAAAGATTCGATTTCTACATGAGAACACAAATTTGCTGACTCCTTACACGCATCTGGGCCAACACTGACAGCAGGATCACGCAGACCTGACTCAGCCTGCTGCACTTCCCCAGAGCAGCGATGGGGCGGTGAGATGATAAAAGTTCAAGATATGTAAAAAACAGCCTCTTCCTGACCACCACAGCACCCTGCCACGCACAGCAGCCCCGTGCTTACAAGCCTCTACCCCAAACTGACCAAAATCAGACCCACGGCAAAGGCACAGAGCAGTAAGAACGCTCACAGAAAATTTCAGAAATTAAGCACTTATCACAGCACTTATGGAACAGCTGTTTGAGACCAGCACCTATGCAACCGTGCCCCCACCTTAAAACTACACCCACCAGGCCTACCGCAACCAGGCGCCTGATCAGAAGGCGTAAGGAGGAGGGCAGATGGGAACAGCCCTCAAAATCCAAGCTCCGGTGCTGCAATTTCTCAAGAAGCCCGACCACCACCGCACAGGGCAGGCGTTCCCGTTCTCCATATCGCTTCCACCACAGACGAGAGAGAAATCAGGCAACGCTGGGGGTGGAAGGGGAGGGGAGGGGAGGGAGGGAGGGAGGGAGAGACAAACAAGGAGAAAACAATAGCTCAGGAATTCACCAGCCGTTCTGCAGGGTGTTTAAGGAAAAAAAAAAAAGACAACTTCTCCGCACAGTCACTCAGCCAGGGACACAAAGGTCTTGGAGAGATCCTTCACTGGGTCATGAACTTTCACAAGCCCATTAAGCAGCCTGTTTCAAAAACAGCACTGAGGAAATTCCCAAGGAAAAGTAAATCAATGCAAGAGTGAGAGCGCGGCCGAGGAGTGCCAAAATCGCCGCTGCTCACATTTCACCTAAGCACATGGCTAGCCCTTCACTCGCATGGTTGTTCCACCTGGAAGCCGACCAAACGGCGCAGCCACCCACCGGCCCCGCRTCTAACCCGCCCCGGCTCCCGCCTCGCGTTCGCAGACCGGCAGCGGGGCTGCTCCCGATTTACAGCACGAGCCGGGTCAGGAGCCGCAGCTCTCCTCTCTCGCACCGATTTGCGCGCTGCGAGGTTCTCCCAGACTGCCGACCCGGGCCCCCTTCCCCATCGCCAGCCCTGCTTACGCACCGCTTACGGCTCGCCAACGTTTCAGCAACTTCCGCTCGCTGCCCRCCGCTTTGGGAGAGGCAAGCGTTGCCTTCTTGCTCCTCTCGCCATGTCTCACAATGCGTGGTATAAACTTTAAGAGGCAATGACCTCATCCGCGCTGGGAAGAGGGAGGCGGGGGAATTGGCCACTTGCCACCTTCTCATTTTTCACATTAAAAAAATAATTTATGAGAGAAAGCCTATTTTATTAGCTTAAAAAAAAACGCATTAGAACAAGCAGGCCTGCCTTCCAGCGCGTCGTGCGTACAGCTCCAGGAGCTCCGCTGATCGCACCTCAGCTTCAAAACTGCCCGCAAACCTGCGGCCACCTAAAGCAGGACGGGCAGAAATCGCAGAGCGCAGCTCCGCCGCGCTCCTGGGCTGCTCTAGCGCATCCCCGCAGCCCTCTACGAGACGTCGAGCTTAACGCAGCACCAAACGCGCCTCCGGACACGCCACCAGGGAAGCCCCACGTACATCCCTGGTCTGTGGACAATTCAGAAAACGCTTAGCTACAGTACAGTGTCTTTTTTTCTCGTATTTGTTAAGGCAGACTTCTGAAAGCACGGAAAAGCCTTCCAACTCTAATTCGTAATTACTCCAAAATGGCAATTACATACATAAACCGTGGCTGGTGACTGCGACGTCAGTGCAGATATCTGGGAGCAGGCCACCAGACACGGGCTCTGGGGTGAGCAGGAACTGCAGAGCATGTAATTAATTTTGCCCAGACACGTAATGCACTGTATTTCTGAACACACACAGAGCATGTGTGCACAGCAGTCTGCAGACACGGGATACACGAATTCTGCATACTCACACATTTTATATGCTCATATTACTTATGTTATAGATTCACACATACATTACTCATAACTCTTAAGAACAGAACATACAGTTCATCTTGGCACAAATCCCAGAGGAAGAAAAAACCTTGCAGTAACAAATATAACTCAAGTTTAGTCCAGCAGCATCTGCGGTAAGAGTTAGAACAGTAATATGCAGCATTATTTTGTATAGCCCACCCGCGTCTCTCTGATAATGTGGGTCAAGTCTGTTATTTCAAGGGACATTTCTTGACTTGAAGCATTCCGCCGCACTCCAAAATATGTGCTCTAACTACTGAACACATGCAGCAATTGTGGGAAATGCTGGAAAAAAAGCACTTTCCTCCCCGTAGCACGTTGGACAACCCCTCGYGCAAGTCAGTGCCACACTTTCTCTGCATTCCCAGTTAGGGTCCAAACGCATCAATATGAGACTGTAATTGGACCTAAATACTGCATTAGCTGCTGAATTACATATGCCAGGAAACGGACCGCGCTCCACTCTATAAAGCAGACTGCATTACAGCAGCAAGGATATTTAATCTTTACATACCATACCACACTGACAGAGTCAGAGGCAACAGATTAGCATGGACCGAGAACACAACCCCATTGTGGGTCACCATGCAATGGAGAACAACATTAAAAAAAATAAAAAATAAAAAAAATCACAGCACACTACAGTTTCTGTACACCTTTTTAACTGCGAGTTTTCAGCATATCAAAAAGCATTCTTCCTTATCCCCTCCAAAAAACTGGTGCTGTTCACTCCTGTGAGTTTTACACCCAAAGTCAAAAAGATTGAAGAAGTCTGAGTCATAACATTATTCTCATTTATCGAGGGAGAAACTAAGACAACGGAACGAGGAACAGTTCACCCCAAGTCTCATGGCACCGATGCCAACGCAGCCCAGACCTCCCCAGGCCCTGCAGATCAGACCCCCACTCAGCAACAGCTTTCCAGCAACACAACCGCGATTCGGTAATCCCTCCTGGGCAAGGAATTCCCACCACGTCGAAAACATCCTTTCCAAGGACTACAGTACCGGGACCCTTTGCAAAACCATCTGACCTCCAAGTTTTGCGAGCAAAGTTTACTGGCACTAACTCTCTTTATGCAAGAGCCAGCACAAAAACAGCAGCTGCAAACTCCCACCGCCCTGACCGGAGTCAAAACGCACCGCGCGCTGCTTTTCAGGCAAACCCAAATTACAGCATCATCTGCTGACTGTTTCAGGGATGAACAAACCCACCTTAATTACAGACTAACTTTGCAATTCACCTCTCAAAAGCACAAAACATCAGCAGAACTGCTTTGATCACCCTGACAAATCYGTCTTCAGCCGGCGGAGCAACGCGCAAGACCGGGATATTCAGCAAAAAACTTTTTCTCCCTTTTCTCTTCACCGCTGCCCTCCCCTTTCTCTCCTCCCAGAAAATAAAYGCCCCAAGCCAACAAGGTTTGGAGGGATAAAGTCGTCTCTGAAAGTGGCAGAGGCTCACAAAACCTTGCATTTTATCTTCCTCAGCAAATGCTGTCCACCTCCGAGCAACCACAAAAGTGCATTCGCAGCCTCCGACAGCAAACACTGCTTCTGTGTCGCGGGGCCAAGTCCCAGTTTTTCAAAGGAACTTCTTTTCTGCTGTGGCCTAGTTTAGCTCTCCCGACAAAACGCAGCCGAAACAAAAGCTGCCCGGCCAGCCCGGGGGCACTCACCTTGCAGCCCCCGCGCATCACCTACGCGACCTCGGGCATCTTCARCAGCAACTGTCTCAACTTCAAAATAAATAAATAAAGGAGGCCACACAGTCTTAAAACCAAGCTGGAAATGAAATGGAAAGCCTGTAATTATTTCTCAATGCTCCTGCCAGTCTCAGCCTATAAACACAGTGGATTACATAAGTCCACCCCTCCTGTTTTGAAGCCAAAAGTATGAGCTTTTCCTCCAGCTCCAGCAGCAAGTAATAATTCCTCGTAGCCATGGCAACGCTGGCTGGCTTCCAGCAGACAATGGCTGAGTTGAAATACTGCTAGGCCTTTTTATAGCCGAGCTCCGAAAACCTCTAAAATATTAGCTATCTTATGGCCAACCCGACGCGACAACCTCTCCCTTTTAACCGTTTCCTTCCTACGCCGACGCAGGGCCTGCAGCATCCCGCTCCGGCTCGCGCGCGGAGGCCGGAGCGGCGGCCGGGAGCGGTAACCGCGCTTTGGGGTTGGTTAGCGGCGGCGGTTACAGGGACTCTTCCTCTTCCACTGGATCGCGCTGTGTTTGCGCACGTCRGGAATGTTTCCGTTTTAATGGATTTGCTGACGACTTCTCGCCGTGAGCCGCAACCCCAGCCAGAAGGGACTGCAGCACAGCATCTGCAGTAATTGCCACAGACCGTCTGCGATGTTTGGGTTTTTCCTGCTTCATTTCAGTCTGTTACTCAGCAGGTACGTTTTCTCTGCTGCATTCGCTCCTGCAAGCTACGTATGATGTACTCCTCTCAAGTTAGCCTAGCTCAAGAGAAAAAAGACAGCAAAATAACACTTGTGCGTGAGATGCTGGCATTACTGTCTCATGTGAGCAGCACTAAAGCTTGTGGGGCTCAGTGCTCGACTTCCAGAGCTGCAGGGGAACAAGCTGCCTTACAAGTCCTTTCTCAGCAAGCTCTGGGAGAACCTGTCTGTCCCTTCTGGGCACGTTCAGAGAGTTGCAGGGAGTCCTGGAGAACCAGCTGCATCTGAAACGCCCTGTGGCCATAYGACAGCACAGAGCGTTCTGCTCCTGCAAAGCTTGGGCTCATTCTACAATTAAGTTAAGTTAGAAGCACTAATGCACCTCCAGTGAGCCCAAGGACCAGAGGAAGCCTGGGATGAAGGAGAAGACATTCAAGACATCATTCAAGACAATGATGTAGCAAAGATTGTTGAAGTTAAGGAGCCTAAGATGTTAAATTCCTACCAAAACAATGGCTAACACAAACACTCAGCAGCTCCTAAGATCATGTGAAGTTAGTTTTGCTCTCTATAAGCACACTACGCTGCCCAGGATGTCTCCGCTACTTCCAAACTCTGGCAGAGGACCTGACCCATTCACCTGAAGGACGCCAAGTCCGTCACACCAACCCCACTTCCTCCTCCAAGCAAGAGTTCAGTGAGGCAACTGGCCATGTGCTGGCTCGCTGCAGCTCTGAGTAAAATTCACCCTGAGGGCTGGGAGATCCTCTGCAATATGCTGAATTTTGCAAGTTAGCAAATAAGCAAAGAAAACAATAGAAATTAAAACTTTAAAAAAGCAGAGCCAAGGCCACCACAAAAGAACAGTTAGCTCACTTCTGAATGCTCAAAATAGTGTTGCCAGCGTTCACGATCCAGTTGCGAGCCTGACAACGGCTCTGGGAAACCTGAAGGCCCTTGCTCTGCACTCAGCTGATGGCAACGCTCCACYGCCAGCCTTTCCAAAGCAGGCAGCTTGCTGCCCCTGCGATCACAAGTAAAGGCTTGAATGCATGGCCCATGGGAGCCTTTAACACTCAAAAAACAGAAGGCAAACAAAACAAAAAAAAMCCCACACATTTCTTTCTAAATCTCATTAAGTTGGAGAGCATGATTATGATTTTTTTTTAATGTGCAAAGGTGATAATATTGCTTGGAGCTCCAGTTCAATTAATTATTTTATGGGGACAAACATACTAGGAAACACTAAATGCAAACCCTGAAGGTTCCTTACTCCCAGGCCTCACAAGCTCCGAGCTGTTAAGTCTTTGCTACAAGGCTGCATTTCCTTATGCCACAGAGTCAGTCTAATCCCCACAGCAACTACCTGTGAAGAGAGCCAAGCAATCGTCCTCCACCTCTTAGCACAAACCAGGATGTGGCAAACACTGGCAGATGCTGGTTCTTATAGCAAAACCTCCAAACTGGCCAGAAGTAGCAGTTGTTGCCTCAGGTAATTAAATATAGGTTGTGCTACCACAGAGCCAGGCAAAGCCATGCGCGGGGGAAAAAACACAGCTGACACAGAATAGGTACCTTAGTCCTACGAGCTAAGAATTGGTCAAAGCAAAAGATTTTCCCATTAAACCTCTTAACACTGTTCTGTCAGATGAGACCTCGGGGATACATGTCTGGCACAGCTACGTTTTTCTAGAGGAGAATAGTAATAATAATAAAGAAAAAAAAAAGGCTGATTTTCTGGGTTCCACCTCAGTAAGTAACAGGCCAGCAAACCACAGAGAATCAAAGCCTAGAGACTTAAGAACGAGGTCTAGCCCTGCTTTGCCGAATACTGCAGATCCATGGCTAAATTTCATCCTCCGCTACTCTGGTGAAATCTCAGCAGGTCTCAGGGACATCTCCCTAAGCAGACAGCGTTTGATCCTGGTCTCCTGTCCCCCACCTCCCAGCCTCCTTCAAAACTCGCTATTACCAAGATGACGCCTAAGACGACACTGCTACAAAACACCCTCCACCCCCAGCCTGAAAAAGACCTATTTTGGGAAACGAGGTAGATGCTGCCTCCTGGCTCTAATGCATCATGTGCATGTGCCTGCAAAGATGTTGGGCCTTCATAGCAGCCATCAGGAGTCACAGGAAGGAAAAAGAGCTGAAGCCAGACCTAACAACTCTGGAGAAATCTTGCTACTCTTGTGCAGACCCAACCTTTCTTCCCGGGTCAGGCAACATCCCCAGGACGACCCTCAGACACACATGTGGGAATAACAAGTTACAACTACAAAACCTTGCTTAAACTTTAAAATGGCATCATACTACACATGTTCTTCCAGCTTAAACCCCTAATTAAAGAGACTATTCTTTACAGCTCTGGAGCCATTCCAACTCCCATTGTTAAATTTAAAATAAAATCCTGCAACCCCACAGCATCTGTAAGACATTAAAACATTCAATAGTGACTTATTTATTCAGCTTTAAGACCTTATTTAATGATTTTTCCTCTCAAAACCCAAATGCAAGGATTTAAAGAAAATAACCAATAGCACCTCTTACAGGATGCTTCCCCCCTGCTTCCCCCACCAGTGAAGCTTCTACCATAATATCCACAACACTTAATTCAAAACCAACTAAAACCAGACTCCACCATGTAGAGCTTCTGGACGGACTGCAAGACCAAGACACACACAATTCTGGGTGTCAGGAAGAAGCAGGCTCTGCAGCCGTGGAAGCTAGCGCAAATACAATCCATTCATGCTTAGGACAAAACAAGAAACAAGGCGGATCTGACCACAAGAAAATCACCATGAGCACAAGGGAAAAAAAAAAAAAAAAACAGCCTCTAGAAAGCCAATTTTGGTCATTACTAATAACACTGTAGAGCCATAAGCCAGAACCTTGTTGTTCTAACCTCTGTTGTTCCAAGGCAGGTCTTCGTACTCCTCCTCTCTCTGGACAGAGCGCCATATGCAGTCATTTATAACCCCGCTAACAACCGCTAGGCTAACGGAGCTGGTCCGTCAGCTCAGGTGGCACAAGTGGTCTGGCAAGCACACGTTCAGCCATGGCAAGGGATCCAGACATGACTACTTCCCTGATCGGACCTGCAGAAGAGCTTGGGCTGAATGCTAGAGCTCCGCAAAATCAATGGGAGCTTGCATTCACTTCATGGGGAGCAGGGTTTCAATCCCGGTCTCCAGGAATATTGCCCGATAGTGGTCTCCAGAACACGTTAGGAGGCCATAGACCCGCTCACAGACCTCCAGTTTTCCATAAAGCACATATAACACTAATGACATTCCTGATATTCTTTCTGTAAGCAGTTCCAGGGCCACAGAAACATTTTGGGATGGCAGATGGAAAAGGAGAAAGCCCACAGAGATAGGGCTGCAGTTGTTCTTGAAGTGACTGATGTATCAGGTCTCCTCCGTGACACGAAGGCATGCACAAAGGTGGTCTGGACGAAGAGGCAGCTTCCCAAAGCAYGCAGCTCGAGCTGGGCAGCACCTAGGAACACAGCTGAAAGCCTGCGGCTGGAGTCTACGTCTGCCATGACCAAAAGTGCCTCCTGTACCGGAGAGGAGCTTGCCCTGGGAAGCGTACCAGGACAGGGAGCCAGCTCCCACCAGCAAACCAACAGCCAGTCTACACACCAGCAAACACCGCACTCACATGATCATCTCCACTTGGGTGATAACATCTTATCTGTGTTATGGTCATGGGCATTCCTGCCTGGTTACTTACAGCAGCTCTGCTCCACGCAAAACATGAAAAGGGCAGTGGAGTCTGCAGAAAATCCCAGTAAGTTATCTCAAGCCATTCCCACAGCTAATTAAATTGTGTGGTCATGCATGCTTTAAAATTGACAGAATAAACATAATTAAAAAAAAAAGAATCACAAACCTGACTATTAGCAGAAGGAAATTTGTTTGATCGCCTCTCCCTGCCGCCCGCCAAGTAGTTCTGTGGCCACCGCGGCAGGTCACTGAGGCATTGCGATTCTGAACACATGCAGACCACACAGCTCCCATCCTCCCACCCAAAGACACCACTACACCCACAGCTGCATCATCCCTGCTATACCACCCCCTTGCTCCCTGCGCCAGGGCCTTCAAAACAACCCACCCAGTCCCAGGCAGAATTACCTCCGGGCATACCTGCCCCAACACCAGCAGAGCCTGCAGCCGAAAAAGGCTTTGCATGGGCCAAGCTGTGTCTTCAGGAACACGTTCTGACGTCAGAAAATGTTGCTAACACAGGCAAAACAAGGAAGCACACAGCACATACGTACAAACTAAGGGATGCTGGACAAAGAACAAAAAGAAGGGAGGAGGTGGAAAAAGAAGAGTCATTCAAGAATCTATTCATATGCTGGCATTTCCAAACAGGCCTCCTCTAACTAGATCACGAAACCCAGCAGCAAAAAACATCCAGTATATTTAACAAGCCCACATCAGCAAAGTGGAACCAAAATTAACCCATACCCATAACTGGCACATGGCAAATAGCCATGAAAGAGGAAAATCAGTCCAGGTAAGGAGACAGCTCAAAAGAGAAAAGGAAAAAAACTTGGGGGGGGGGGGGAAGAGTATTTCATCCCTTCTTTTAGAGGAACAAACTAACAAGAAAGAAAAACAAAATTAAGACTTTGATCCAAAACCATACTAAAGCAGTAAGAGTCCTCCCAATTGTTTCAGCGAGTTCTGGATTGTATCCTTGCCAAAGACACTGCCTATGCTATTAAAAACAAAACAAAACAGAAAAAAACCACACACACAGAACACACCTAGTCCTCTTAAAGACATAACCATTACGATGCACAGGGCCCTAAGTATACTTCTGAGCCTTGGACAGAGCTGCAGAAAATGTAAGAGGTCACATGAACAAACCTGATCTAACAGATCCTGCAAGCAAAGGAAGAGCATAGTTAAGATATTCAATAGCTAATTACAAAATGTATCAAATCCCAGAAAACAAAAAAAACAGTTAGCTCAGGCTGCATGTGGAAACAGGAGGCGGGTGAGATCTGAGGAAGTACAGAGATGACTCTTGCGCAAGCCCCAAGGCTAGGTACAGATTTGAGGACASATGTCCAGCTGCTGACCAGCAGAAGTGGTGGCCACAGAGATTTCGAAACAAGGCTGAAATCCCTAGCAAGTTTCCAATTCATGTTTTAATTCAGGGAACAGTAAGTCCATAGCTTACCAACCACCACACTAGTCCTTGTCTAGAGGATGATTCCAGTTCAGCACTCCCTTATTTGCAGTCTGAAACAGAAATATCCCAGCAAGAGAAAACAAAAAACAAACAAAACCAGGGCTGCGCCCTAGGCATACAGCTCAGATGCCTCCTAAATGCACCACTGTTTTCTATTTATTCTCAACTGGAGCTTCCCCTTCACATCCACCTCCTCCTTCCACTTACAAACTGATATGCCATTTAAGATCTCATATCTACTGGCTCTGCCCACTGCATCCTCCGTGTTTAAAATAAGAAAGCTATGACAAACGCTGGGTAAACCCAGCCGCTGCGAATACTGCAAAGGCAGAATGGCTAAGAGATATTGCACACTAGTCAGATGCTTCAATATTTTGTCCTCAAGAGCTCGGCCAATCCATTTAGCGATGGAGCACAAGTCTAATAATAGATACAAGGATACACAGGAGATAAATGTACACAAGACAAAAATAAACCCCAGCCTTGTTATAATTTTAATACAGGAGCTAAACTAGGAAATGATAAATGAAGACGGCTTCCACAGTTGAATCAAAAGGAAAGTTTAACTCCCAATGGCCCAAGAGCAAACAAACATGTTGCAAACCGCAGGGGAGACTTTCGGAAAGCTAAAGGATTGGATGAGAATCACTTTTTAATACATTTTTCATTATTTCAAGTGACACCAAAAAAAATTTTTAAGCTCTACAGTTCAAGTTAAACTAGAAGCAGATTTCAAGCAACTCTTCCTGTTCTCAAACATCAACAAACGCCTGCAATTGTGGGGCCAACATCCATCTCCACAAGTTGCTTTCAGCTCCCTGAAAATGGTGTAGCTGCACAGCAGCTTATTTTGATCTTAGTATATGGTCTCAAATTAAAGTTTTAATATACTCATATGCAGCTATAAACTCCTACATGCATTCTTCCTTTATGAGTTTTAGCCTGTCTCCGGTCTACATGGTTAACCACTCTCCCCCCACAGCCTCCCTGCCTTCGCTTTAGAAAACAACCTCTGGTGTTTAATGAGATTAACTATTTCCACACAGAAATTATTTGAGGGATAACTCCAGCCTTCCCACAGGAATACCCAGAGGAGCCTCATAAGGATTTCACAACCTTAAGCCACATGATATCACAAGTTATACATTCGCATACACAAACATCTACTGCACGATCACCAAACGAAGACACAGCCGCATGGGCTGTGGGCCAAAGGAGAGTGATGACTGTCTGACCTGACCTCCGACTAGATGACTCAAGCCCAGGATTTCACCTGGCCGTTCTCAGACGCACCCCAGCTTCCAGGCACGGGAACGTACCACGTTCTCCATCCATCTGCCGCAGCATTTGTTATCCTGCCCACCCGCACAGCCCCTGCGGCACGCAGCCGTGTGCACAACCAGGTGCTCCTTAAAAGCAGCTCCAACCTTGCACAGAAGTAGCTTTGCAATTCCGGCCAGGACGGTACCTTTCCAGAAAGGGCAGCATTTGTTCACTGGGGTCCTGCAACACACAGGACAAAACAGGAACAGCCATAGTGGGGGTCTGCAGGTACCTCCATCCCAACAGGGTCTCGGCTCCCAGCATGCGGCTCCAAATCCCAGACAACACCAGACTGGCTCCCCCAGATCTCTGGGCACCTGAAGGAGGATTCCAAGCAACCCTGGCACTTCTCACATTTGATTCCCTCCTCACGAGCTTTGACTTTGTAATTCAGACAGGATCATCATTCAAGAGCAATGTGAGATGGACCAGAGAAGATTTTCAACCACATTCAAGCCCTTCCTCTGCTGAAGGACTGCTTGCCTCTTCTTCCTTACCAGTTGGCCTTGCCTGTGGCTTTAAAGCTCATGAAGAGGCATATCTGGGGGCTAACAACCACATGAGCATCCTTCTTAGTTGACTTTCGGGGCGGAAAAAAACTCAGTGTTGATAGATCACTACCAGAACGACGAAAGCACAACGACACTGTTTACAAACCCCATGTCTATCACTGTCTTACTCAAGGACGGTTAGGATGCTCCTAAAGACAGTACCTAGATTCAGACACCTTTCAGTGAAGTAAAATTGGGCCAGGCCAAAATTCATTGCATGTTTCTCTCTGCTCAAACCATTAAAAAGGACAAAACGGTCATATTCAAAAAAGGAAGAGACCCTTTAAATCAAGCCGTGGATATTTGGCACAGTATCTTACTCTTTGCTGAAGGTCTTTCATCAYATGCACAAGGTATAATGCTATCTAGTAATCTGAGGAAACATCCATGGGTTTTTCAACCTCCTCTAGAAATTGAGATTCAACAGGAAACCACAAATACACCAAGCAATTAATTTTTCTTTACCAAATGTTTCCAGTCATGTCGCAATTTTAACAGTAAGCAAACTATTTGGGTTCCTTCCAGTTCTTGTGCAACAACGTTCCTCATTTTTCATTTTATTTTTTAAATAATCTGGCTGAGATTTTCAAAAAGAATTTAGAACGAGTTAGGAAGTCAGTGTGAACAGAGCTTACTCTCCCTGCTAAATATTTACCACCACTGAGGTTTCTGTCAGACATAGCAGAGGTTTTCTACAAACGCCAAATAAAGACTTTCCCCAGTTAAAAATACAGCAGATAGCCTAGGAAATAAGAGCAGAACAACGCATCTACTGATAGAGGCAACGTCGAGCTATCTGAATCACATAAATAAAAGTCTCATTCAGACATTCCCCCCCTTCCCTCCCAGCACAATTTCAGGAGAACAAAGAAACATTAAGTCTTACTTTCCTGGTGTATATTTGATCAGACCTTCTGTTAACACAATATGACAACAGCAACGGAGGGAAGAATATCACAGCTAAACAACCGTCTACCATTCCCCTTCCTTCTGCTGAGCCCTTGCTGACGCAAGGATGGAGCAGCTGCTGTCTGTTTTTAAACAGCTCCATATTTCATAAGAAGCTGCCGATTTCTGAAAGGACAGAAAACCCAGCCAATGGCTTACAAAATAAGAACCAAATGAAAGCAATTCAGGACACACTATTTAAACACTGCCATGTCCATTTGCTCAGCTTCCTTCCAAGATACCACCGCAGCTGAAATTCATAAGAAGAGTTTGTGCTCCGTCTTAGCCTAYACCACCTTCATTATCACCATCAATACGACTTTTAAGTATTCATTTAAAACAGAGCAGAGCACTCTGGAAATCTCTCCCATGGGCCTAGATTAAAAAAAAAAACAAAAAAAGAAAAGAAGAAAGAATGATCTCAAAACATGGGAGAAACAAAGCTGATGTCTCCAGCTTAATATGAGCACAGAAACTACTTCTGCACCAAATTAACATTACTCTCGCCAGGTTTTGTTTTCTGTTACTTGGGGCACTGTATCAACATTAAACAGCCATTTGAGATAAAAAGATTCTCTTTGCAGGACTCAGCCATATGTTTTGGAGAACTGTTTTGAAGAAAAGTTGAAGAACTTTAGCACTTTTAGAACTTTCCATATATATTTCTTTAAATTGGGGCTGCATCAGATATCTGGACAGCCCATCATCACTACTGAAAGCATTTAGGTTGCCTTAAAATTTACATCATAGGATGCAGGCCACTGCATGCTACAACCTCAAAGAAAGGAGGTTAAACCTCTTCTGTTCTGACTCTACAGCTCCCACTTTCGCTGTTAAAAACAACAGGTCATACCAGGCAAGTCCTTCCTGAGAGACTGCAGGCGCCTACTGTCTCCTTTCTAGTTAATAGCTGTTGGAAGAATACTGTTTTTCAGGCTGTTTGCATCATGCTGAATAACTTAGATAAGGATTTGGGGAGGGGGGAGGGACAGGAAGAAAACATGCAGGGGGAGGGGTTTTGTTTTTTTTTTTTAAAAAAAAGGTCTTTCATCTGCTCTAATAAGTAGCAGGTCATGCTGACAGAGCTCAGCATCCCTTTAGAACAACCGTGCACGAGATGCACAGAGCCCCGCTCAGCTCGCTGCACCCATGCAAGTATCAGTTACTACAACCTTGTTGTTTTCCAAATCCCTCTGGCTTCCTAAGGGCTCTGACCAGGACCCTTCTAYGCCCACATTTCCACTCTAGGAGACGTGGAGTGACAGGACCCGCCAATCTCACCACTCAGGCACAGGCGCAGAGGCATGAAGGCGCTGAGGCAAGTCAAGGACTAATTAAAGGTTTGCAAAGGACCTTCAGATCCTTTGATAAAGCAGCATAGGGCAATTACACAGCATTTGCCATGCCAGCAGAAAACTGACTGGGTGCAAGAGCCTCATGTTTGTCACCTGGAGGTTTCTTTCCCCAGGGAGACTGTCAGACTCTTTGCCCCGAACATGACACATCTTTCATAATTCCTCAACGCAGCTGCAGTTGCAGACGCCTCTCTGCAATGCATATGCCAATTCGCTCCGAAGAGCCTCCCCTCCCCAAGAGGGCTGCCCCATGTGGGCCCTCAAGAGCTTCCTCCCTGTATCAGAAAAGCTTGAATACCGCATGGAAGCCCTGTCTGGGACTTAATACACAAGCCCAAATGCAAAAACAACAGCAGAGTGAAGAGAAAAAAGAAAAAAGAAAACAACAAACAAAACCCCACAGCAACAGAGCTCTGGGGTCATTTGGACTCCCTYTCCTCCCTGCACCTACTGCTGTCCTCAGGAAAGCCAGTGCTTAYTTCCTGAAGGGGCAGAAGCAGTTTAGCTGGAGTTTAGCTGATCCTTTAATAGAATTGTCCTCTTCAAAAGAGGTGAAAAGATCATTACGACAATGATAATTCTCCCTCTCATGTACTCGCATCCTTCTATTAAGGACGCATTACCTCAAAGGTCAATAATCGCAAGCCRTAGACAGCTCTGGCCTTGACAACCTATCTTCAAAATGCACTAAGTGCCTGACCGCRTGCCTGTGCCCAGGATAGCAAGGGAGAATGCTGTTAATGTGCTGTCTGGCAAGAGGAGAATTTCCTTTGGCAGCTGTGATGGCTGCGTCTTCTCAAGTATCTTTAATTTCAGTGGCTTTCCCTCACTTCAAAATAGTTCTTCTGCCTCAGCTTAATGCTTATTTCAAGAGAGAACCTGACAAGGATCTTCAAAGGGCTGCTGCTTAAAAGAAGCCTGGAAATATGGAAATTGGGAGATTACTTTCAAATAAAGCGACGGGTTAAGTCATCTTGTCCAGTGTGATCGGCTGTCGGTCCAAGGCCACATCCCAGAGCCTAATCACAGTAATGGGCACRTCTGCCATGCCCTCTCCCAGAAGATCTCCGAGAGCTTTACAAAACCAGGAGCGAAGCAAGMCTCGCAGCACCGGCAGGAACAGCTCCCCAGTGCCCGGGGGAAAACAGAAGGACGGAGGAGAGTCTGTAAGAGATCTGTGTTGCAAAGGGACTAAGGAGAGGGCACGGCGAAGGCCTGACTCTTCCCCCAGTCATCGTTAAAGACGCTGCCCAGCTCCTCACTGCCGCCAGGGCTTGGCTAGGAGAGCAGGAATGAAGCAGAAACCCTTTGTGGGAAGGGGAAAAACAACATTTAAGCAGCGGAGAGAGAAATCAGACAAACTCCTTCCGTACGTCTCGGTAAAACAAGGAAATACAACATTGCCATGTTCACAAGAGAGTCGGAAAACAACCAAACCAAACCATAAAATACATCCTTCTGTGGTACCAATACGTATTTGTCTGAGATCAGGGAGACTTCTTCCAAGGGGGCAGTGTGGAGTAATACCTAAATGACAAACCTACAACAATTATTAGAAAGGCATCATCCATACGTAATTTTGAATTTAATTTAATTAGGCACCCTGCTAACTTCATTACTTATTTAACCAGACTGCTCATTCAATTTACGTTACTACTATTCCAGATAACCGCGCTGGGCCCCACCTGAGCGGGGAACGCGTCGGCGGGTTCATTCGGGAAGCAGCTCAGCACAGGCTGCAGCCCCTACAACACGCTCGCCCGACCTTGGCACCTCAGACGCCTCTTGGAATAGAGGCATTTACCATGTCCAGAGTTTTATGCCTTTATTTTTCTACCCGAACACAGAGAAGTCCAGAGAAGCTCAGGAGGAGAGGGGAGGGAGGAAAAAAAAAAAAAAAGGAAAAAAAGAAGAAAACCCAACCACACACAGATTTATCATCGTTAGTGCTATGCGTGCCAGTTGGAGCAGCAGCAACCTCACACGCAGTTGCCAGATAGGTTTTTCTCCACCTGAGAAATACCCAAAAATAATACTGCAAGGGGTTTGAGGGGGATATATATCAAAGCACTTCACTCATCACCCAGAATGTGCTTATAAAGCCATCATTTCCAGCGCACAACACAGCAGGTCAGGACAGCAAGCGAACAAGGTCTCACGCAAGCAACTGCTCTTGCAACAGACGCTTTGAGGCCAGAGAGGTCACCAGCCCGAGGGGGGCAGTTTCACGCCRAGTCAAGGCCAGGAACGGGGAATCCAGGCCCCTGAAGTCGCCCCGGTCACGACTCGCATCCTTCTTCCTACCCCTTCCGACAGCTGCTCCGCTTCCAGGCGGCCGGCTCTGCCCGCTGACGCCGGCTCTTTAGACAAGGAAGCATTTACCCAGTCTCCTGGGAGGACTGGAGTCAGGGGTCTAAATTCCCTATCTGCTCAGAAGGGAAGCAGCACCACTGACAAGGAGGAGGAGACCCAGCACCTCAAACAGATCCCTAAAATAGCCTGCAGTAGGTGGTAAGATACCTCAGGCTTAGACAGCAAGGTCTCTCTCAGCAAATTCATGTACATAAAAAAGAGGCATGATTGACAGGAGTAAAAGAGTGTGAAATGGTGTAGACATTGGCTTGAAATTAGATAATCCTCTTTTTTATTTAAGGCTTCCCTGCAACCCAGCATTTCTTCCTTAAAGCAAAAAAGCCGGTCAGCAGCACACGACTGCTGCAGCACAGAAACACCCCAAAGTGAGCCGGTCTATCCACAGCGCAGCAGCCTGCTAACGCAGGGCTGCACTGCTCACGGTCACGCGTGCAAGCTGCTTGCACGCACTGGAAAGAACATCCCTGCTTAGTACAGTTTTTGGAGACAGGGCTGCGACATCCATTTTTCAGATTCCAAAATGCTGACCCCAAAATGCATATATATATTTTTAAGAACTTAGAGGAGTTTGATGCAGTTTGCTCCACACAACTCAAGAACCACACACGGGTTTGTCTGAAGCACCAGAACTTTAGAGGAGCCTTATGAACAAACCATTCTCTACTGTGCGTTTGGATCTGTTATTAGAAAAGGTCCAGATCCAAAGGCAGTGTCTTTTATTTTGATGTTACCTGGTAAATGAGAACTGAAATTACTGCCACATGCATTGAGAATTCTGCCACAAAGCCAACATATATCCAACAGTAGTAATAACCAGAGTCCCTGCAAAGACTTCAAGGAGAAACAGAATCAGCAAAAGCGATGAGTTTTCCAGCTAGCTCTAGTAAAAACGAAACTTTGTCTAGCTCATAACCCCACGCTGACGTTGTGTTCAAGATGCTCAAAATTAAACTTTATGCCAAGAAAAAAAAAATCTAATTTTCAATTTCATTAGTATGCAAACTCCCCCAAGTGTAACATGAACCACTTGCCTGTACCTGGTGCATAAGAGTCCCATAATGATTTGCAGTGCTAGAGGAAGCACCAGCGCTAGAGTTCCCGTCAGCAGGGAGCAGGACCCAGCYGCCCAGCAAAGCCATCGCTGCTAGCCCACGTCCACGCAGCAGGGCAGCAGGGGTAACCTTTGCATCAGAAGAGGGACCAGGCTTTGCTGTCTGGTCAGGGCTGAAGTGATAATGCCAGAATTATTCTTTCTGCCACAAGGTGAAGAGATCATGTAGACTCCATAGAAATATAGGAAATGGAAATTGCTAGGATCCTCTGGCAAAGAGCTCTCCGGGGCCTCTTCTAACCTCCTCCAGCAGGAAGAGGGGAACTTCTAACACCTAATCACTGACATTTAAGAATGTGAAGCTCCAACCATCATGTTGACACCACAGCAGGGAATGAAGCTAACAGGTATACAGTTGCATGCTCCCCAGGCTGTGGATTTCAAATCACAGTTTAAAAAGAAGAGAGGAAGTCAACCTACAAAAATAAGCAACTTAAGCTAGGATGTATTTATCCACACATACCATGCRGCCATGCCATAATGTAAACACCTGGATGGATTATGTATTTCTCCATCACCACCACTGACCAAGGCAGGTTCACATCTGGAATCCTTTATGTTTTAAACACTACTTCTACCCTCTCCGTGGTGCCAAAATGCCTGGAGGAAGCAGCACATGCATGGGGGAGGAAAGGAGCAAGACAATCGGTATGGTACCAACCAGGCACTTCAGATATTGGTAGAGAATTTGAGGAGCAGACATCTGGAGTGCACTATAGGTGGCACATGATGAAGATCATGTGGCTTGTAAGCTGGTCACACTAGGTGAATTACTGTTCTCCTGTGGCTTACATTAAAAACAAATTCACACCACTCCTAGGTAAATCCAGCATTTGTTATTTCTGTCTCCTTGTTTGCTAAGTAGAGCTCTCACGCCAAGCTGCAACACTTCCTGGGCCAGCTAATGCTATTCATATACAACTAACAAATCTAGGCTTTCATCTGGATTTTTCCACATCACAAGAGTTGTGATGAATTTCACAGACAGCCCCCAAAGCACACAGCACTCCACAACACAAAGCACCAAAAAGAGGCGTACAAGTCCCCTCTAATGCCACCCCAGCTAGACTGACTGTCAAGGTCCTTTTTAAAGAACTTCATAATGCGTCTCTAGCTGCTCAGGGAGACAGCATTAAAACACAAAGGCAGACAGCTCTCTAATGCTAATGTTTCCATCTGCTCAGGAGCTGCTTTTATTTAAGAACAAAATAAAACGAAGTGTGCTCTGCTACGGTGTTGACCCTGTGCACAGACACTCGGGTGCCTCATTCCTCTTAGGCACCCCAGAGATTTTCCAAGTGCACTGGGGCATGCAGATAAACAAATGTTCAAGCAGAGATGCATGTTAAGAGGCCCACCAGCAGCTCTGTAAGAGATGTTTGGCCTAAGCAGCTCAAGACAGAGGGCCATGCAAAACTCCTTTGCCTTCATTCACATCTCAGCTGACCTCCCTGACAGGCTCAGCTCATACAGCCTGCCCTTGTCTCTGCTTGAGTCACCAAGGTGAAGACTGGAGTGACCCCAGTTAGCCTTTCGGCTCTTTACTTCCAATGCCTAGCTTTCAAAGAAACCTGACCAGAAATGCAACGAGGTTAACAGACAGGCACACATTGATGTCAGCAAGATCCCTGGATAAGGCCACTAGAGTATTTGCCTTGTTTTTGGAATCAGCATTGCCTGAAAGCCAAGGAAGAAAGTTAAGACTGATCAGTGGTTGTAAACACAGGATTTGCTATCTTGGTCTTCCAAAGGACCAGCTTCTTCTGCAGCTTGTCTTCTGCAAGCACACTTTGCAGGGCTCAAGGAAGAGAGGACTGATTTTAGAAGGATTTTTCCATCTCTTCTCTAAATTGCTCCATACCACGCGACCAACAAGGCCAAATTTAGAGGTCAAATCCTGGAGCTAAGTCATCGAGTTCTGCAGAGACCTACATATGAAATGACGACAAGGAAGGCAAAAGCATTGTTGCTCTTCATCTCAGGTGCCAGAAGTGCTGCGCACCAGAAAATTCTCAGTCTCCAACACTTTTCAGCCTTGGGTACCAGAGAGGTTTAAGAGTTACACCCGGGATCCATCCATCTGTAACAGCAGACATGACCTTGTTTGAGAGCAGCACATAACACAGAGTCCCAAAGGTTTGCCTCGTAAGACCAAAGGTTTGCAGAGTGGCTGCATGATTTACTTTCAGAGTTTAATTCTAGCTAAGACAAATTTTGGGCAGCATTCCAGAGACATTTACCTCTTGTACCAGTCTACCCTGCCATAAACACTAGGAATTAGGTTATCCACCAATCCTCTGGCAGAAAAAATTATATAATGATTAAACCCAGCTCTTTGACAAAAACTCCCCCAAGATCCTCACGTGACATAAAAGACAAGAGCTCTGAGACACGAGTATTCCTCTTCTCCCATGCCAGAACAYCTGCTTATTTGGATGCCAAATACCACTGGCTTCAAAAAAATGAACCATTCTCCCCCTCTTTTGAAGATGATCGATGCATCTGGTCGGGAAGCTGAGCATCAACAGACAAAAAGGCCTTTTATACATCCCATGACCCACTAGCAAGACAAGCAAATCAGTCACCCTGCCAAAGATCACCTCCTTATTAGACCTGAAATACGAAAGGATTATAGAAAACAGTATTACCACGTATTTGTGTATTAAAGCCACTTCATAGCAGCAAAAACCAGGAGAGCCTGAGGCAGTCAGAGGCAAGACATGCAAGCTCAGTGAAAGTGCAAAAGCTTAAAGGTAAGGAAAGTAGTGAACCATCCGCCCTCCTTGCAAATAAAACAAGCCATTCAATGTGCAGTTCAGCGTGGAGGCTCTACAGAAGCCAGAGACTCTTTGCACTACATAACATGCCGCAGGCTGTTGATACATAAAGGGATGATGGTTTACTGGGTGTTAGTGCAGCTTAGCAGACTCACTTCCAGGTTTATTGTTTTTCTGCACCCATGTTTGCGGGGCCTTTACACAAAGCAGGCAGCACAGCTAGGGTCAGTTTGCACAATCTTAGATCAGATTGTATTCAAGTCACTCGCAAGCAATCTGGATATCAGCAATARTCAGAAATGCCAGGCAGGACCTTGCTGCCTTTCTTTCTGTGAAGTGCCTTGTGAAGAAGAGCAATACCAGCCTCAAGTGGATTTAATTAGAGCAATACATCACAAGTCACCCCACCTGCAGCATTCCACCACTGCAGCAAGAAAGATCAGGAAGAACATGAGAAGGCAATCACTGAACATCTACCAAAAACTACAGCACTAATTCAAACACTAATAAAGACAGAAGGTGGCTTGCATGGTCTTCAAGAAGCCCTGGATTTACCTGCAACGGCCCTTGGAAGAACAGAGCCTAGTTATTTTAGAAACAGCTTCCCCATCTATGGCCAACAGTTCCTAGAACAGAGCTTAAGGAACAGAAACACAATACAAATCAAAGCTCAACCTTATGGTGTTCCCAGCATCAAATCATCCAAGCGAGCTTTTACCTAAGCATACTGCCAATACCTGCCCCATGCTGGTGCTGCATGCGTTTCAGCTGTAACTTGTCCAGCAGCAAACCCCATCACAACCAAATCAGGCGAACAATGTGAGCACACCAAGGAGAGGGGAGGGAGCCCTAAAGAAAACGAACACATACCTCGTCATTGGGTAAGCAGCAGGAATGCAGCACAAAGGTAACTACTACCGCCYGGAGCAGCGAGATGAAAGCAGGATCAATTCTCCACTATGTTGTTTAACCCGTTTATTATGGGGAGAAAAGAAAGAAAGAAAAAAAAAAGAGAGAGAGAGATAAATGAGTATTCAGGTTGCCAGAGGGTACACTTTCACCCCAATATGAGTCAGCCAGATCTGAGTTCCTGCCCAGCAACACCACCCCAGCCAAATGATTTCAGCCTCACAGCTCACTTAACCACAGAATACAAAGAGCCAGTAACCCAGCAGTCAATAATGGAATAAACTATAGGTCAGTGACCAGGGGAAAACACACCATTTAAAATTATTCCAATATTGACATGTGCAGGAAACATGGGCCTATATTTTTATTTATTTATTTTAAACAAGCCTATCTGCTCAGAAGTAGAGCTGAGCCAGCTGCTAAAATTACAAGGTTAGATTTTCTAAGTCTGTGGGTAACTGCATAATGCCAGCACGCACTTAAATCCATAAAAGCATGCCACTTGCAAGCRGAGTTAAGCGTGCACGTGACCAGCCACAATTCTGGGTTCACACACTTGCATATCAGTACATCAGTAGGCATGGGCTGGGGGTACCTGAACATGCAGCACAGCTCTGCCAAGCTGCCTTTGAAAGCCTGGCCTGTAGCCAAAAAGGGAGAGCACAGCAAACTCCCTCAAAACACTCAGCCAGAAGCCCAGCAAGGCTCATTTATAGCTCCATTTCCTCTCAAACTGCTTCCCCCAGGAAAACGCTGCAATGACAATTTGCACCTTAAGATTAAAGGACTCTACAGCTCTCAAGTAACCGAAAACATTCTGAAAAAACATCCCTTTCCCCTCCCAAGTTCAAGGAGCATTTCCTCCATCACACATGAGCAAAGGGAGGACGGGAGAAGACGCCCGCGCAGAAAGCATTGCAACTCGTTCGTGTTCGCACGGTGCTTTGCTCCAGCGACACAAGGCAACACTAGTTCCTCAAAGTAAAACAAAACAACGTGATCTAGGGGGGAGTATTCAGATGAGCAGTAAAGACGCTAACTCTGGCCAGCCTCTCAGCCCCACGAAGTAAAGCAGACCAGTCGCACCACGCGCACCACCCGGTTTCCAGCTTTAAGACCAACAGAGGGATCCCGTACAATCACATACCTATGCCCACCGCCCAATTAAAGCTAAAACCGGACACGTTTCGGCAGCAGGACCTCAATGCCAGTTCCCACTACTTGCAGATCTGGCTGCTGCAGCCCTCTGGACAGCCTCCCTGCGCTGAACGCTCTCCAGGAYGCTCCCCATCCGTTCGCCGCGCTGGCAGCCGCCTCGCTGATCGCTCAGCGCGTTAGCCGACCTGTCTGGGCCGGGGCAGGCAGAGACAGGAGCCCGGCGCTGAGGCGCGCAGCAGCATTTCACAGCTACCGCAAAGGGAGCGCAAAGCGGAGATTAAAGACTTTTCCAGGAGAATGCCAAATAAACAAACTCTGCTGTCCCCCCAATTCATTTTTCTCAAAAATACCTGCTTACCAGAGGGAAAAGCCTTCAGGGCTGAGTTCAGTGCTCGGTAAAGRGACCAGATTAACAGCCCTAGAGACCACTTCCTCTATTTCTCCTCCAGCAAAAGTGAAATAGAGCAGCTACAAATGGCAGGGCAGATTTCCTGCGTGCCACTAAGGGGCAAGCAACCAACACTAAGCGCGGGAATAAAGTTTAGCTTCATACCCCAGTTGCTCCTTGGCATCTTTTGCATCGCAGCTAACAAACCCACCACGATTCCCACCAGCAGGAGAGGCACCTGCCCATTAAGGGCTGGACTCCTGCCACCGACTCATTCCAGTCCCGCCACCCAACTGCAATGAGATAGCGCTGGCTTCCCGCCTCCAGCCAGCACAGCGGTAGGAGAGAGGAAAAAGGCTCCGGAGCCCCCGGAGCTCGGTCTGGCAGCCTCCCAGGGGCTATGTCGCTTCCAGAGATGGGACAGAGCCTTCTTGAAAAGGATGAGAAAAAAAGGACTTTTATTCAGCACTCAGCCTGTCCCCATCGCGCATTTGCTTGGGAAATAAGCAGCAGGTAAACAACATCCAACTAGCAATTTGCTTACCAACACGGGCAAACCCTCCATTTTAACCCCCCCTCCTTTTTTTTTGGGGGGGGGGGGGATTTCAATGAGTAACAAAGCCCTAATCCAGATTCAATAAGCCACTGCAGAGCCTGGCTCAGCTCACTGTCACTACAAGCAAATCAATAGCTTGCTTCTATCGCTGCTGTGCTCGGGAGGGGAAAGGGGCCATTTCTGCTTTCCCAGCCAAGACATCTGCATAAGGCATCTAACGCGTTGCGAGCCAGGACCCCTAATGGGAAGAGCTGAAAAGAGATGAAAGAGCGCTTTGGCACAGCAGAGCCGTCTCTTGTTGCCATCATCTCTGCTGGCACTGCCAGAGGATTTCATATGGGAAAGTTTTCAACCCCAGTTTGGCTTCCCAGCCACCATCAGTCCTGTGCTGGTTAGTTATTCACAGGGGGGAGAGCTGGAAGGGGYGGGAATGCTACTCGGAGCAGGGATGCAAACGCTGCAGGTAGCGCTGCRCAGAGCTCCTGTTCTGCCCAGCAGCCTGGGACCGAGCTGCTGGCTCTGCACATCCTTACGGTTAAAAAAGGTTCAGAGGCCCTGGGGAGGAAGCAGACAGGAACGCCAGGCCTGGGATCAGGAGCTTAGCATAAAAGCCAGGTTCTACACTCTGCCATAATGTTCATGAACACCAGGTGCAAATCAATTAGCCTCTCCRTGCCTCAGCTCCCTACCAGAAAAGGGTCTAGAAGTTGGTACCGACATGAACACAASAGGGCTGAACATGAGGCACCCAAATATTGCAGCATCCGTGCTAGAGAAACACCTCAAGCAGATCAGTAGGCCCAATCCTTCGTGCCCCCTCCCAGCAAGCAGCAGGGATGTCACAGCGCCTCGGCCCCCAAGCTCCCCTCCRGGCAGCCAGCCACCCCGAAAGCCGGGGCCAAAACTGCCCCAGGACAAGCGAGCAGCCCGCGCGTGGCACAAGCGGAGACCTCRCCCCCGGTGCTGGGGTAACTGCTGGAGTCCCCCGTCCACAGGCAAACTGCTGCAGGCATTTCGCACCTCACCTGCGTCATGGGTGCCATAAAGCCCAGCTCTGACGAGAGGCAGCTAGGTAGAAACCACTGCCTTAACTACTAACCATCTTGCCAAAGGAGAAAAGCAAAAAAACCACTCCGAGATGAGGCCACTGGGCAGCCGTGGGTTAGCACTGGTTCGCTGCCAGCCCCAGCGAGCTGTGCCCAAAGCCTCCCCGTAGGTAACGCTCCCATTCGTTGGTGGCTGCAGTTCTTCTCCGCAAACAGTGAGACATCCAAAAAAGCACCTGTGCAAACACCCCTGGGCTGGGGAACTGCTGCCTCTCAGAGATGTGCCTGCTGGCCCGGGGAAAGCAGAGCCTCACGCAGCCAAACGCAGGCTTAGGCCTCCTCAGCCCTCCCACAGAAGGGAGGTGACTGCAGAAGACCAGTCACTGGCTACCCCAGGAGTAAATCATAAAAACCACAACCTTAAAATAAGACTTCACGCAAACCCATATCACAACATCAACAGAGCCGTGTCAATTAAATCAGGCTCTGCCTCGTTATCCATCATGTTTATAACACACGTGAATGCTTCCTAAAGAGCAGCTGCTTTTCAAGTTTAATAATTCAACCTTTTGGGACTGAGCAGTAAGAGACCCTGCACACAAAGAAATAAACGCGTGCAAAACAGAAGTTGTTTTTGTGGGTTTTCAACTTTTTTCTTTAAACTACCAAGAATGCCAGAAATTTTTGGTTCTGAAAAGAGGACAGGCAAAGAGGATGTCTAATAGATCGAAAGCATCTGGAAAAGAAAAACCTAAAAGGGGATGACCCTCAAACACATTCACGTGGTTTTTAGAAGTTGCTGTCCCACAGAATAAGTAATACAGGCTTCCCAAGAAACAACAGCAGCAAAAGCATCAATGGACGATGTCATCAGGACTTGATCTCTGCTGCGGATCAAATGCCGTACAAGCAGGAAACGGCTGACACACAGCTCAGTCCAATTATATACCATGCCCTTTTCCGTAAAGGGGCTCTTCTCTTTACTCTAAGTGAACGCGCACCTTTAGATCTGTGCTATCTTTGGTGGCAAAGAGCATTTTCTGGCCCCTGAATGAGAAAGGCAAAAATTGGCATGTGTGCACCCCACCACCCAGCCTGAAGGAATAAATGGAGCTAGCATGTCTCAGGGTGTCTCGTCTACGCTCTCTGCAAGGATGTTCAGAGGCAGGAGCACAAAAGGGGAAGGCACGAAACACCCACTGACTAATCTTGGCTCTGATACCATCTTCCTGCACCACCTGGAACATGTCACTTAAGGTCTCCAGACCTCAATTTCTCCATCTGTAAAAAAAACAATGAACAACTTAGCCACTGCAAGGGCTAAATGGAAAACACCTGCAAAAAGGATTTTCCAAGTGTAACATGCACTCTTCATATCCACTATTACTAGGGCTTGGACTAAGAATTGTTCAGAGCATGAACTATCTGCACTATATGCTAAAAAGAGTATAGCAYATCATTAGCACTCAACACATAATATTGACCACACAAGTCTCATCATTTCAGGCATTTATACCGTGACCAGTTGTTTTACATTTACTCATCTATAACCATGCAAGTTTGGCATTTAGAGTACTGTGTTATCACCACAGAGAAATTACTGTAGGAGACAAATTAATTCCCTATGCAAAACAAGCTAAGAGTAGTCAGCAACATACTGTACCACCGAAACATTAGACAAAGCCTCAAATGGAATTTCACTTATATGGAGGATTACAGACTCTACCCACAGAAGACTCAAGTGTCTTGCCTTATCTTTATTCTATTTAAAAGGAAACAGACTTTCCTGAAAACCTGATAGAAACATGCCTTCACAGAACAAATGCAAACGGATTAATTCACTTATCAGCAGTAGGCTTGAGGGGAAGCAAAGACATATTCCTCCGGCTGCCTACATAGTCTAAAATACTTTTAATTAAATTATAGAACATCATTAGCTAATGAAATATTYGGGTCCACCGTTACATGCCCCTCCTTCTCCTGCTGCCTTGCAAACCCCCATGGATTGTGAGTCCACAGAAGCATTTCAAAGGCACAGCAAGAAGCTGAGGACTATGAACGTATTTGCAAAAGGAAAACCATGCTACCCTACTTTCCTTTCAGGCCAGTCATGCCRACTCATGCTTGGCTCTGGGAAACAGAGCTATCCTTAGGTAGGGAAACATTCAAAAGGAAACTAGACCATGTTAGCAATCTCATTATACTCCGCTCAAACGCAAACCTGAGCAACACAACTGCCTTAGCCCAAAGGGCAGGAGCTCAGTCATACTTCTCCTCCACTTCTGAGCGCGCGCGCGCACACACACACACACACACACACACCCCACCCCAGCTCACCACCTAACAGGCAGTTTCCAACTCCCAAGGGAAGCAGAGACCTCCAGGTCTCAGTAGTCCACTAAATGTCTGTGCAGACAGAAGGCATCATAAATTGTTTGCGTTTTAAATGCATTGCACAGGCTGAGGGGTTTAACAAGTATATACCAAAACGCTGCCTTGTCAAGTTCTGGAGCATCAGCATTAAATCCTAGAAGCAGCCAAGTAAGAAACAGAGCAGGAGACGGACATGTTTCAGCCTTTTTCCCTCTGCCTCACTCTCTTCGGTAGCCAGTGCATGTTTGTTTTTGCTTCTAAACTTCCCTCCTCTGCAAGAGCTGTCTGATACCAGACACATTTGCTCAGTCCRCAAGTTTCCCACATTTGTGTCAAGCTCTAGGGCCTGATAGTTGGGCATTTCCAGCTCAGAGGTCCAGGCTATGAAAAATGGCTTCAGGCTTCAACCCAAAACTCTCCCAGCAGGTCTGCCAGCCTGCGGGGCAATGCAGCCCTCACACATCTAGTCACCTGGGGAAGGAGTCTCACTACAGCCCTCTCCTTCAGCATCTAACTCCTGCTGCCTTTTCACTTTCCAGCTTCTTCCCATCCAAGAAACACCCAGATTCAGCCCTGACGCTGGATGAAAAGCTTTGCCCTGTGAAATACCCAGAGAGGGCTTGAGACAGAGCACATGGGCTCTGCATCAAGGCAAAAAGCCAGTTGATGTGAGCGCTGGTGGTGATGGAGAGGTGGGGAACACCACCCTGGATAACAGCCCTTCTCGCCTCTGGTTGGCCAAGCTGCACAGCTGAGGCAGCCAGACACCTCCACCGCCACTCACGTATGCAGCTCCTCTGCCTGTGACCTTCCTTGACAGGTGGCAGCGAATTGATCCATCGCTGGGCATTAGAAACGCAGACGCTTCTGCGCACCGTCAGCTGAAGATCAGAGTGGAYGTCAGGGACACTGCAGAGAGCTCCAGGGCATCAGAGCCAAGAGGGATCCAGGCCTCTTCACCAGGGACAGAGAGACCCAAAGCACCGCACCTTTGAAGTCACACGTTAAAAGCACCGAACAGCTGCAAAGCCACAGYGTAGCCTTTTCAAAGCTCTCCTGCCAGCCCACCTCAGCCAAGAGACTCTGCCCCTGGTCATGCTTTGTAGGCAGGCCAGCTCTGAAACCTGGCCATTTAAAGTCGGCTTATATATAATCATCTTTATTCTACATGAGAGGTTTACACCACACCCATCATCACGTTCCCTGGATTTATGTAGTCATCCTATTTAAATGCAGTCATTTTCCCTTTTCCCAAGGCCTCTTACACCCATGTCTTCCAACTGTTTGCTACAGCCACACACCGCACTGTTCCTCACATAGCCATAACGTGTCTAGCCCACTGACTAGCCTTTACTGAGAGCAGCACCGAGCACAGCCAGCCCCCAGCAGGCTCTGGATACAACTATAATATTACAAGGAATGCTCCAGTTCAATAGAAACCCAAGGGACATAAACAGGATCTCCAGTTAAGCAGGATTTGCTGGTTGGAGGTTATTAGCACATTACAAATAGAACAGAAATTCAGGAAGCAGTTATCTCCAGAAAAGAAAGATTCATTTCCTTATGATGCTTGCAAATCACACTGCTAACTTCAGATCGGAAGAGCTGGTGCTCAGTAGAATGAAATTAAGCATGTTGGATCACACAGGACACCTGAGTGGATAATAGCAGAAAATTAATGGGAGCATATGTCCTCAGGCAGAGGACTGGAAGACCAGCAAGAGAGCTGTGCTCAACTAAACTTCATCATGATAAATGAAATCCACTGAACATACTGCAAATGCAGAAATACAGTGATTAGATGTACACCGGAGGTTCAACGTCTTAAACATTAATTTGTTTTCTCCAAGAGCATCTTTATCAGCTGACATAAGCACACGTACATTCCCCTTTCAGAGACAAAAAGGGTGGGGGGGAGGAAACAGTCACAAACTTCTGGAAATCAGTTGCCTCACACAAGGAATTTATCACTGGAGCATCTCCAAGGAAAGCCTTCCAAAACAGCAAACAAAAACGCAGCCATGGAGATGAAGCAAACTGCCACTCAACTCCTGCACCGATGATCAAGAGTCGGTACTTTTGCAGGCAGGTAACTCCAAGATGTTCAGAGCTCACCTTTCCTCACCAGGCCAGAAATCCCAAGGCAGCTTCTCCTCCCACCTCAGCACCACTGGAGGATGGTTCACTGTGAGAAATGTAAGACATTAACAGGAACGCTGACTCCAGCCACCAAAGGATGTTGAAGGAAACCCATGCCCTTGTGCCTGTACCTGACTGAAAGAACAGTTCCCACCACCCCAGCCATAGTGTCTTCTCTCCACCACCAGAGCATAAAGTGCTTTGGTTGCACTTCTCCAGCAATATGGTGTTTTCACCGAGGTGAATTCCCTCCTTGTAAACCTAAATCTTGGATTCTCCCTATGACGGGCCTTCACAAGAACTCTAATGAGGTTTTCACTATTCCCAGGCTTTCTCAAAGAAAACAGGCATTTCACATGTCCACTTCAACCCCAGCCATGCTTCCCCACTCCAAGTACACAAAGCAAGCGTGTTACTTGGTCTGACATGCAGAGGACAGCCAGCTTCATAAGGAACTGCGCTGGGAACCTGGAAAAGGAGCTACACCATCCACAGCGTTTCACACACCTCAAACGCCCCGAGGAACAGCTGTCCTTCCAGAGGAGGGCAGGCACCTCTTGAGAGGCTGGAATGACCGGCTCATCGAGTGCTGGCTTCTCGCTCTGACTGTGCCATGTTTCCCCAGCATTTCCCCAAGGAACAGGCTGCTGCCATACCTCGCTGCCCACACACAGGCTTTCCAGCACACGTCATACCCTCCCCAAGCCACCCTGGTATTTTTAGCACGAGGTGCACAGAGTGTAAGGCAATCTGCTTCCACCAATTGGTCACGCTGATTACACGCACCCAGAACTGTTCTTCTCCTGCATGACCTCCAGTCAGGGACACCCAGGTTTTCCAGTCAGAGAGCCCGTTCAAGAACGGCTGTCAAATCCCCCTTATGACACCAGCCTCTTTCTCCAGTTCACATCACTTTCTTCTCACTCCTTCCCAAAACGGCAAAGGGGGCATTTTCTAGGAACAAGGACGAGGCAACCCTCAGCTCTCGCACACACGTAAACAGCCACAAAATAACCTGGGGAGGGGACTGCTGCAAGAGACTCATCTTTGCACAGCTCTAAGACAACAAGTGCCCTGCAAGTGCCAAGTCCTGCAGATCCCAAATTCCAGTTCAATTACAAGAGTATACAGAACTCGCAGCCAGAATTAGGGAAGGCGTCACTGTACTTGTATGGAGGAGCAAAACTATCCTTACACTGAAGGGCCTATTACCAGCCACCTTTGATGAAAAGGGGGACCCAAATGCACTGGCAGGGATAACCAGGCAAGACAACATGAAACAGGAGAACGCAAGTCTCCCAGCTTCCAAGCAAGTAAGCCACTCTCATACTCTTTCCCAGCTTCCCAATCCACAAGATGGCTCACATTCATCACTGCCCACCTCCAAAAGGAATGCAAGTCCTACGTAGCTAATCTGTACTGCATTTAGAAAGCAAAGAGCTGAAGGATAAGGCCACATAGGTAATAAGAACATGGCCAAAGTGGCTTGGGGGGAAGCATTTCAGGGCTTGAGAGACTCTTTAAAAGCAGCATTTTAGACATGGATAAATCCTAGACCATGCGGCAGTACAACTGAGTTGTGTGCAGCTGCTGAGTCAGTCTTGTTTTCTGGGGGCAAGACTACTTTCCTACATAAAACAGTCCTTGAAGTTTTCTAATGCCAGCTGCATGAATAGGACCTTTATGGATTCCCACAGCGATGCACAAAGACACCCTCAAAATCTCAGAGCTACTCAATACACCCACATGCTAGTTGTCTTCACTATACAGTTCAGACATTACAGAGCAAAGCTCTTTCTTCCAGGAAGCTGGTCTCACCTGGGATGTTCTGCTCTCTCCAAGAAATGAGGATTTCTTGTGAAGTGTGGTCAAGACCAAACAGATCAGACTTTGCGGCTTCAGTTCCAAGAGGCTGCACCAGTCCCTGCTCTACCACCACCCTCCTCAGACCACTGCACAGGGTTTCTTTGTCCACACACTGTGCCTTCGAACAGAGGCACAAAAGAAATCGAGATAGGCGTGTAATCAATAGGCCTCACCCTAGCTGCTCTCCTGCTGTCACTGCCATTTTTCAAACAGAACTTTTCCTTCCTCCCCTCCCCTTCTGCATCTTCTCTTTTGGCAGCTGAACCAACAGCTGTGACCACACTAAGCCGGATTTGGCAGACTGCACTGCAAAGCCTACGATAACATGCTTTGGGACGGTAACTTGCCAGCACTAGGACATCTCCAAAAGCTCCTTTTGCTGGTGTGACCAAGGCTCTTCTGCTGCAGCTGTGAAGCTGCCTCAGAGGCACTCTCCCATCCCACCCCCAACGGATCCGAGCCAGAAGCACAACTATGAAACAYGATCACACCAAACAGCAGCGCAAGCCCTTACAGGAGGGCCTGCGTCCAAGGAACACCACCATCTGTACTCACTTCTGCTGAACGCTGAGGAGTGGGACAACTTCAAGGTGTGATGGGAAGCAGTCCCGCTTCTCCCACAGCAGCCAGGGTACCAAACATCCCCTCCAATGCACTTCCTTAGTTATCTCTAAGGATACCTCCTTCATGTTGCTAGGCAAGAGGTTTACAGCTTGGTTCTCTTAAAGCTCCTTGATGTAGCCCAGACCCACAGCATGACCAAGTGAGCAGCAGGCACTTACTCTGTGGTATGTACTGCTGTTTTCAGCTGTGCTGCTTCTGCAAAGCAAGACAGGAGGAGCCTAAGGTCTTGGAAGGACACTTGGGAGGCAAGATATTCAATGAACACCTGAGACATGTCCACTACAGAGGAGCACTGAAGAGCTAGATCTAGTGTGAAGGTTGTACAATCCCAGCTACTCCACCGAAATTCCTCAAGGAATGGACATGAAGTGCACAACAACGGAGATAAAAGGTATATTCGCAAATGCCCCAGTGTATCTGTGAGACATCAAGAGCAACCTGTACCATGCCTTCAGAAAATCCTCTCCCTTTTCCATATTCACTCTGTTCCAAGAACTCCTACGTGACATCCCCTCTAGATCAGTGCAAGCTACTAGAGAACTTGGGAAATGCAGACAAAACCTTGAAGGCACTTTCACAGTACATTCAAAAAGGCTGATTGCTTATCCACCTGACATTAATCTCCACTGCTTGTCTTCAGAAGTTCCCAATAACATGCAGATTAAAAGGCCTCCTGGTACTACCCCCCCCCCTCCAAGTACACTACCCAGTATCTTTCACTGCAAGATCAGGCTCTGAGGACTTAAACTGAGGTGTTAAGGCATGGAAATACGTAGGATAGCAAAACAAGTGGCCAACACCAGGTGCAATCCCTGGCATTTCTACACCTTGAAAACTGCATCCAACGGACTTGTGCGGTGACAATCAAGTGGGTCTGACCACACGTGCGGCAAGTCCCGCAGCCATGCCGGGGCTGCCCCCTCAGCACACCTCACAGACGTGCCATCAGCACGCTCCAGTTTTACTAGCAGCGAACATGACCCACAGATGCTGGGCTAGTAAACAGAAGTCTGGAGCCTGGCTGGGACACGTAAAAGCCGGGGAGAGGAAGGAGGGAAGAAATAAAATAAATAAAATCAATACTAGTCAGGTTGTTCACGAATCTATTTCCCCCTCACCTTCCCAGTCTAGCTGAGGACAGCTCATTAAGTGTTTGGACAACTGCCAAAAGCGGATGGGCCTGAGCAAGCAAGACTGCATTCCTGCTGGAAAGAGACTCCTTACTGCTGGGACCCACAAACCACCCGGGACCACCAGGGTTTACCTGCCCTGTCGCAGTCTGCTCTGCCCCTTTCACTGAGCCTCTCTCCGACGGCAGATGAAAACGGTATACACAAGATATATAAAGTGTATATATAATTCAGCCCAAAGTGCACCTGTCCTCCAGACAAAGCCCACTCCCGAAAGTCAGACTGTGCCTCACAGTGTACAAAGGCTGGTCTAAATCTGTCTGCAATAGAGCTTTTTTTCAGGCTGACTGAACAGTAATGTTCACAAGCTGCTCGCCTCAAGGGAATACTGTATCTTCCTCACTGCATTACCCCAATCAGAAAGATCAGTGAACAGCTCAAAGGCATCGGTGGAATAGGCACCGCAGATGCAATTCCATTTAGAATCTATCAGAATATTCTACTTCTCTCTTTGAAAGTGACAGATTAGGCATTTCCACATCTCTCTGAAGTCTGGCTGAACGATTCACACCGGCGCACCAAACACCCCTTGCTCCTCGCTCCTTGCCATGCCAGGAACTGCAGACATGACAAAAGCCTCCGCACGAGCCCCCCAGTCACCCAAGGCAATGCTACGTCTGAAATCAAAGGCTAATCGCCACCCATCGGCCAGGGGTTTTCAGTGAGCTTTATTTCCATCCCAGCTTCTTTATTTTCAGAAAGTCTCCTGGAAGATTAACTGTGGTGCACCTCTATTCCAAAAGTCTTTCCTTGGCAGGTGCTAGGCTCCCCCTTTCTGGCAGATGTTGAAATTAAATACAGCCTCCCTGTTTATTTCCTTCTTGCTATGGACATGTACATCCTTGCTGAGCTCTGGAAGTGATTTGTTAGTTGGGAAAATAAAGAGAGTTCTAGCTCCTACATAAACAATGGCTGGTGACGAGAGGGGAAAGAGGCCGGGCTGGAGAATTTCTCACATTTTATTAAAGCCTCTCTGTGAGAGTGCAGCAGATTAGATAAAAAGAGCAGAAACCCCAAAAAAGCAGATCCAAACAGCCGAATCTCAAAAGGGTACTGGAGAGGCCAGCCGAGGCATCTTCCAGTGCCCAGGACCAACTCCCAGGGCAGCTCGGGCCGTTGCTGGCCAGCTGCCCCAGACGCAGAGGAGGGTAGGCTTTGCTGCTCCCCGGCACAGACGGACAGCCCAACGGTGGAAAAGCAGGGCCCAGGCTGCTGTACTTGCCAACCACACCTCCTCTGGTCTCACGTTTGAGAGAAGCTAGCACGAAAAGTCTTCCCTGGCTTCATGTGCAAAAGGGGAAAATAAGTAACTCGGTTACTGCTTCCTCCAGCCCGGAGCACAAATTGATAGGATCAGGCTGGTCTAATCCAGAGGGCATTCCCCTGCAGATTATAACAGTCTTAAAGTAGGTCATGCTTGGGCCTGAATTTCTCAGCAAGCTTGACTGACATATTTCTAGAGCATGTGTAGGTGCATGTGTGTTTTTCCCTCTCCCTGTAGTGCTTTGCTGTACGACACTCATAGCCAGAAACCCAAATTAGTTCACAGCCACAGAAGGGAGTAAAGTCTGAGGGCAGGATTTCTGTCTGAAACAGCAAGAGAGAATTATTCCAGCCCAATGACCCTCCTCTCTTGCACATGTTGGCTGGACTTGGCAGTTCTTAATCACAAAGGGCATTCCTCCCATCTGGGGTTTTCAGAGGATTAAAGCTAGAATACCAACCGGCTAAAACACTGCACACACAGAAAGGAAAAAAATGCTAATGTTGCTGGGGCCAATTCCATGCTGGTTGCAGCTTCGTTGGAGAGCAGAGGTGTTCAAAGCAGGCCCAAAGCAACACACATCAAGRTTTCAGTCTCCACATAGGGTCCCATTCCTCCCCCAGACCCATGTTCACACTGGCTCTGCAACATAATCTCAGGTGAATATGGCTGCATTTCCCTGCAGTTTTGCATTCTCTGGAGACCAGGTGATTAAACAAATAGCTGCTCTTCCTTGCTTTGGGAACATGGCTGGGCAAGGCTTCTTCTCAAAGCTATTAGCTGGCTCCAGGCTCACCCACCACCCAGCCAGGTGTCACAAATTCCAGGCTGTAACAAACCAAAAAGGAGGAGACCTTCATGAACCTGCGTTTTGCACAACTAATATCAGGCCTGCAGGGTCCCTCCATTTCTTCACCTCAGTCACTCTCCTCTCATCAGTGAAATTGCTAACACCTCCCTCAGAGAGCCTCATACAAAGCATCATGATCAATATTTGCAGCCAGACCCCTACCAAAGAAGGGCTAAGCACAGCAATAACTGATTTGTCAGGACATGAGAGGAACACTTCTCTAGTCCCCCTTCATTATCCTGGGCCAGCTACAAAACAAAAAGCACACGTACAGAATTGCTTTTACACCTATGCACTCAGAGCCCTTCCTGTAACTTTAATTTAAGATCCTCCCAGCTGTCACAGCCCTTGCCTCATCCTCAGAGGACTACAAATGCAGGCTTTCTTCRGGGTCCTGGACTGTTTATGTGCAGAGCGAGGAAGAGAATTGCATTTGCTAAGGCTATGAATGATTTATCATCACACTGAATACAAGAGGAGCGGGGTCCCAGGGCTCTCTGCACGACCGGAATCTCGCAGGCTGCCTGCATCTGCTGAGATGTTTGTGTGCGCTCTTCAAATCATCATTAACCATCAGGACCCTCAAGAGGAGCATTTATTGCCTTGGGATTGTAAGGGGGATGGCTGCTGAGAAAACAGCTGGGCAGGATTTAGCCCCATTATATCCGTCTGTCTTGTTCCGCTCTCCCCTCCACCTCTCGGTTTAATTGGGTACAAAAATAGAGATTATGATGAAAATACAAAAAAGAGAGAGGGGGAAGTGCAGTAAATAGCACAGGCCAACTGTGGGTCACAGATCTGGCCTGTGGAAGTACACACAGATGCAGAGGACAGGTTTTATATTTCCAAATACTCTCCCTTCTCCCCCCCGCCCTGAGTTTTAGGAACTCATCCCATTCTCCAGATGACTTGCGCAGTGCTGCAAATGCAGGTATTATAAATAAACAAAAATATGCCYAGGATGGCATGCAGCTTTCAGCTAGGAAAATGGGTATCAAGTATTCTTAATGAAAAGGGCTTGCATTTCCCTGCAGTTCTGCATTCTCTGGAGACCGGGTGATTAAACAAATACCCAGAGCAAGCGCCTGGCTTTGATTCCATCTACGGGAGTTTTGCCACAGACTTAAATGAGGCAAGGATGTCATCCCCCGGAATTCCATCCCAGTCAGCTACACATACCATAAGCTAATATTATACCTTCATTTGAGGGCATGATCCCAAAAGACAACCATATTTATATGGCATTCTGCATCTAGGGATAAAGCAGGAGGGAGCCAACCATCAATCACTGTATTTCTGCTTCCTTGTAGGATTACACAAGCCAATTTCACTGCTAGGAAGTATTTATTTACACAGTATTTTTTTAGTTCTAGATACTGCTAACTTTTTATAGTCCCTACATTCCTGTATTTTCCAAGTACTGTATTTTCATGCACATAATCCTCACCTCAAACCCACACTCATTAAACAGCGATGCTCCCTTGAAAATTAGTCCTCAGATTACCTTCAGCTCCCACCTCCTCTCCTTCCCAAAGCAGCTACGCATCCAACCAAATATCCCTGCAAAGGTCCCTGCAACCAGGGAGAAGGAAATCTGAGTGAGGAAGACAGTGGAACAGGCAGGGGACAAGTGGCCCTGGAGCAAACCTCCCCCCTTTACTACCTGCACTCACATATCCTGCCCTCGAAGCACTTCCTCCTCAGACATCGGGGGGATTATATGCATGAAAGTACAGCAATTGCCCCGTTCCATTCCTCTAAAGACCCGGGAAGAGTAATTGCTTGCAGTGGAGAGCCCTCTTGCTGCTCCCCACACAAGCCCTAGCCCTTCCTTGATCTGCAGCTAAGCCATGGAAATCAGCAGGCTTTGCGGGCCAAGACCATTGCTAAGCAGTCAGCTTTAACCTCCTTGGAGTCATCTATACGCGCCGTTGGGGCTCGTGCAGTTATCTGCCATCGTCTTTGGAGCGTTCATTTCTTCTCTCCCTTCCTCTCCCTCGTGTATAGCCCACAGATCGCAAAACACAAGCAAGAGGAGAAGGGAGCCGGGAAACGTCTCCAAAGCAGTCCCTTCATCTCACTTGCAGATGCAGTGCAGCACAAGCCCGGAAAAGAAATCCTTGCTCCTCGCAGCCTACTACACTTCCCAGGGCTGTTTGGAGAAACAGCACCAGACATCAGCTGACACTAGCAATTACATCCAAATAGCAGATACAAGGTCTGCTATTGATCTGTTCCTAGAGGGAAGGACAAGCTATCCAGTAAAGAGGGGTGTCACGTTATTAAATTCTGAAAGGATAATAACCCAACACAGAGGGCACAGCTGTTCCTGGTACACTTCAGGCTTCATTTTCGAGTCTGACAGGGAGCAAAGATCATCAGAGCACTTCAGCTTTTGGAGACAAGGCTAGAAATTGCAGGAATAAATTAACATATCCATATCCAAATTATTGGGCTAAAGGGGTCACAATTCTGCTGGCAGAAACTGGCTTCATGCTACTGCCAGTCACTCCCAGCAGCTCCTTTAACCTCTTGTTAGCTGGTACCACAATGCTTGAATAGAAACTCAAAACGCTTCAACCCCTCTAAGCTCTGCAGTTTGCCTCAGAACAGGAGTTTGTAACAGCCCCAGCCCAGAGACTTGAAATAAACAGGCAACAGCATCACCAAGGCCAGTTTTCTCCTGCCGTAACCTGAGCCAGACACATCCTGGTGAAGAACAACAGTGACGGAGTGCTCAGTGCAAAAGCCTGGATCAATTCAGCTAAAAAGAAAAAAAAAAATTTAAATCATGGCTAAGATAAGCGTACAAGGCAAGGCCTTTCAACATCAGCAACTCAAAAGAAAGGGAGAGCTTAAGCAAGCTGTTACGGAAAAAAACCATGAAAAGTTATCGATTTTTATAAGCACAGAGTCCAGGGGCCCATAAAATATTTCACAAGCCAACAGAGATGGCAGATTTCGTGGACTTTTCAGTGACACACCACACAGAATTACGAGCGCGGATCATTTGGCCAGACTGTCCCACAATCAAGCCATTATAAGCAGCAATATCGAGCCCTGAAATTGGTGCCTGAATGAATTACAGGCCACCATCCCATTAACAGCTTTGCAGAGCATGCCAGGGGTTATGGGCAGAGCCGTCTCGATAGAACCACAACAGACAAGTGATTTCATAGCATACTTCAGGGATTTTCCACCCCAGAGACAGCAGGTCTCTCTTTGCCTGCATTAACAAAATTACAAACATAACATAACAAATTAAAAACAAAACCCACCCATGTCCCTGCCCAAACAGACTTGAGCAAGGAATCCAAGTCCCTCCAACCATCCTGAACGGCATTTGGAAATCAAGGTGAGAAGAGCCCTACAGACACCCACATTCATCCCAGATATGACAGTCTGGGCAGAAGACTGGAACTTAAGAGCTTTGCAACGTATTTCCAGCTTTGTCGCAGGCCTCAGGTGCAGCCGCTGGCAACACATCTCTCCGGGCCCCTTTGTAAAATGAAAAGCAACAGTTTTCCTTCCCTTGTGAGAAAAATACATTAATGCATCTGTCTGTAAGAGTGACAGGGGCCAATTAATGCTTCAGATCATGATCTGGTCTGCACAGATTCACAGTATCACAACCAAACTCTGGCAGTGAAGGAAAGCAGCCCCACAGATATGCAGGATTCAAAGCACTATGGGACACCTGGGAGTAAAGCATGGACCAAAGAAGTGCTGCTGGGCACGCCTGGCTGGGCTGAAATGGCCAGCAGTGAAGTGCCACCGCTTTCCACAGGCTTTAGTAACACATGCAGCCAAGTACGGACCTGGTCCTGGCTGTGAACGCRAGGGAGTTTCTGGTTGAATTCGTGAGCCAGGTGCTATTCCAGAGTGTGAGACCTCAATACTGGGAAGACCCTTGTTTAGAAGTTGAGAATTGGGAATTTCAGACTGAAATATATTTTTATGAAATCTAGCAAAACAAGATCAATATTTTCTTTTGCTAATTAAATATGGCCCATGAAAACACTGGAGCAATGGCTTGGAAGACGGATTGTCTATTTACCCACCCCACCAGAAGCAGAAGTGAGGACAAAAGGCAGTGGCCCTTACCCCCACCCTGCAGCAAGCCTTGTCCAGGATCCTGAGAATTTAACTCACAGAAAGGGAAGCACAAATCTTCCTGTGCTTGCGCAGAAATAGCTAGAGATTTTGAGATGTGCTGGAGGGGAACGAGCCCTTGCTATTTACCTTCCCAAATTCTGGGAATTGGAAGTCCAGGCGGTTACCTACAACAGCACCTAACCCAAGCAGTGTCGCAGTGCCTAAAGGCAGCCAAGACCCCGTAGGGCCCTCCAGGGTCAAGTGTGGCTCTCCAGCACACACAGGCAAGCGCAAATCCCGTCTGCTCTGTATTGAACGCTGCAAGTGCCCGTTATCAGAGGCGCGCTGGCAGGAATGCTTTCGTGCTGAGCTGTCTCACACTAATGGCCCCGCAGCAGGATCTGGCAGGCAAAGGCAGCCCCCAGATTTAGCCAGCGCTGCTTGAGTTTCAGATGGTGCAGAACAGCACATTGATCCATTTATCGTCTGGTAGGTTGCCATGGAGACCACAAGTCATTCCCCACCACCATCACCTCCCCTCTGACCCCCCTACTGTTTTTCAATTGATAGCTGGGCACTGGGGAAGCATTTTCAGCACCATGGAAATTAAATCCACACTAGACGAGCAGGGTTATTCAGAGCTGACACGGCCAAGGGACCTCAGCTTGAGGCAGTCTGCCCCGCTCTTCCCCACTGAGCAAGTCCAAGCAACGAGTCACGCAGAGCCTCTCATGAAATAAATATCACTGGAAACCAACAATAATAAAGTGGGATTTTAATGCCCCTCCATGGGTTCCCCTCCGACACAAGAAGCCTTCACAAGGTAGCAGTGAGGGAAGGCTTTGCACTCTGCAAACGGACACGCTGAAACGGGTTTCGCAGTATCCCAGAGCATCAGCCCACTAGGCCTGAGCATCAGCAAACATCCACAGGGCTGGAGCAGGGAGCATGTGGGAGGATGGCAGGCATTCAGAGAGCTTTCTGCCTCTCACACCACGGCTCCCTGCCTTCCATTAGTGCAGGATCACAGCTGATCCTTCACTGAAGAGACCACAGCATCAACCAAACACTTGACTTCTGCACAACACCAGCAGCAGGAAGAGAGTGTGGGTGGATCAAAGGACTGAACTGAGACTCAGTCAACCTGCATCCAATTTCCAGGTGGCTGCTACTGAGAAAGTCACTTCTTGGTCTACAGAAGACACATGAGCCACCAGTCTTGGTGGCAGCAGACATAGGCCAAACCCGAGCACATCATGTAATCCCACCCTTCACACATGCTTGCCCTGATCTCCTTCCCAGGAAGTAGAGAAAATAACCTGACCTATCTTGGGGCCAAACTCCGCAGGGCAAGGATCATTTCCTAGTGTCGCACACAGCAATAACCCAATTTATTGGTCCAGACTATCACCAKAAAGTACTTCAGGCGCCACTGTTTAACTAGCTTACCATCATCATTTATCAGAACAAGGATCTGTCACATTTCCTTCCTCCCCTGCCCATGCGGGACAGGGGAACACATTCAAGAAAAACAGAGTAAAACTTTCAAATCCCAAGGCCTTAGATTCTGGCTTTTAACTCCACATACAGACACCCAAACAAGTCAGTCGTTCAGACAGAAGAGCTGATCCTATGCAACTCCCTCCCATTTCAAAGAAGAGCTGCTGTGCGTGTGCTGCACTCCTCAGCGACTCTTGTTCTCTGCACACATCCAAGTGCGAGAACACGGCATTGGCTTCACCCAAATCTCCAAAAGGATGCAGCCAGGAGGGCCTCTTCTGGGAAGCCAAAGGAGACAACCTTTGTGCCATGCACCGAGGCAGAGCAGGGGTCAGCAGCTCCCTCCAGCGCAGCGGGTCGCTGCGAGAGGAGCCCGGCAGCCAGGTACCAGCCCCACGCACAGGGGCATAGGGACGCAGGGGCAGGTGGCAGAGCACCGAAAGGCAGCTGCAGGCTGAGAGCCTCAAGGGGAGCGCAAGAAGCACGGTGTAAATACTGTATGTGTCTGGAGCCAGAAAGCTCAGCGAGGGCTGCGCGTGGCATTTCCTGAAGGTTACCTCTAATAAGTGCTGTCAGGCTGCCAAGCTCCGACTGTCTGCTGAGTCCTTCTGTGGGAAGCACGGCGCTGCTTGGACCCTTGCGCCACTGCCACAATCTGCGACAGCAAAAGCTTAAAAAATAAAATTCCTTCCACACACCACAGCGTACAACAGCAGGGCAAGCAAATCCAAAGCAATCTGGCACAGTGGCAGGGAGCGACCGCCTCGGAGCAAGGCGTAGGCAGCAGCGAAAGGAGTTCCCATCACACCAGCTCCAGGAGAGCGAGGACTGCTGCTTACTTACACCAGCTCCCCTCTTCTTCCTAACACCTGGTTGAACATCTACTTGCTGGGCCTCACCTACGTCCCTCTCTGAAGCACAGGGCAGCATCGCCCTGGATACATGCCCCGGGGCGGTGAGAGCCGGCCCCTCGGGGAGGCGCGTGCTCGCAGTCTGCCCCGTGCCACGACCCCGCCGCACTCACGGCCGCTCGGCAGCTCTGCCAAGCCGGCGTATCTGGTACGGGGGGCTGAAGACCGCAGGGTGAGGCCACGACTCCAGGCTGCAAGGCTCAGGCCAGGGGCAAGCGGCGGGTCAGGGTGTTCCTTCTCCTCCCTCCCCATCCGCGGGTAAACACACACACACACCCCCTTGTTCCACCATCTATTAGAGCTACCAGAGTCAACGGAGTTAAATTACAGCAGCGGACACTTGTCTGCATTTACTGACTARTCACCACCAAAGAAATTACTCTGCTCCTCCCCGCTGGCTCGCTTTTTCCAATTCACCGAGAACAGAACGGTCATCTGTTTCCAGGCTATTTCTGGTTCTCGGGCACAAGATTTTACTTAAGATTAGAACTTTTAGCCAATCCCTAGTCCACTGCTCAAAGCGCACTCTTAAAGCATATCTGTTCTCTAAATAGGGTGGTTCTTCGTTGCTTTTTACATGGCTTGTGAAGCTCAGTCTAACATACAAGCTGTGACCAACCAGTGATCCGCACTGGTCTCTCCAGCCCAGACACCAAGCTTTCCAGTAAAGCAGCAAGATCCAACCTCTCATCTAAGCCTCTGCAACCCTCCCCCTCCTACCTCTTTCTCCCGTTTTCGGCACCACTGAGAATCGTTCCAAACAGAGCGTTGGAAATAAATTAATGCCAGCAGTACCAGGGAAGCATGTGTCAGATAACAGAAACACTGCAATTGTAGCAGGGAACGCACTCGGGAGACCTGTCATTCCAAAGGGAAAGAAAGCCGTGTTCAAGGCCTCCTCAGTTACGTAAACTTCATTTTCATGTCTTTTATCACCGATAAGATAAGCCATTGCTCAAGTTCAAGTTCTGTATCAAGTAAACCATGATAATCCTCTTAGGAATTCCCCATGCCCCAGCTTGAACAGACCTGCAAAAAAGAGCTTAAGGGGTTGCCTTCAGCTTAAAAAAGAAACACACACAAGCATGCAGCCACATATTTATTTATAATGTAGGCAAATTTGGGGCCTAGTATAGAATACTAAAGGCTTATTATACAGCTCTGCCTGCATAGAGATCTGCTTCTCTCCTAGTTCCTAAGTGCTACAAGCTACTCCTTGGTCACGCGTTGCACAGTTAGACAACAGTCCAAAGACGACCATCCTTCTGAGAAGGATTTCTTGCAGTAGTAAGGACCCTGGAGGACCAGACCCCGAGAAGCGATTAAACTGATTCATGACCAGTCTCACACACTTTGCGCTCAGTTACAGCAACAAGTATTTTCCAGGCAGCTGTATTTTTGTTTGTTTTATTATAGCACAGGATAATTTTACATCATTTAATACTGGTGGCAGAAACACAGTGCTTTCAGGCAATTATCATGCTTCAGGTGCAAGATTTAAAACTCATGAAGACCACCCCCTCTTGTACTGTATTGTACTGTCAAGATGTCCAGATGGGAACCATCATCGTCTGTATTTGTTAGATAGTGATCGGATCCAATTTAGCAACTGGGTATATTTGCTAACCACTTAAATATGCACTTGCGCACACTGTATTGTAACACAAAAGGCCATTTCATAAATTCCCGATTGCAAGATGGATGACAGAAATAAACAGACACACAAACTCTTGTCCTCCTCTCTACGGCATGTAATCAGGACACAAATTAACTGGGCCAGCAATTTTATCACAGCATCTTCTAGAGAACTGACTTAGCCTAAACGCGATGAAGGCCAACGTTTCAAGCTTAATACTAGGAAAACACATCTGTTAACTTTACTTCACAGGGATACCTTTGGCCACCTCCGGGCAGTGCAGTGATGCGTAACCATACGGTGGAAGAGCGCAACCTCAAGCTCTTCTAAGACTGTGGCTGCCAGAAGCTGAAGACACAATATGGTGGGTATCATCCAGAATCAGTATTTAAAATGTAAACTCTCTCCAGGAATATCTACTTTCCTCAGTGAGAGCACCGGGCTCATGTACCACACTCGGGTGCCCACAACTAATTCTTACTCGTCTCCAACTAGCAAGACTTTCATGCCTTTCCTAGTGGAGAGGAGACCCTCTCCATTAGGCCTTTTTCATGTGTCCAAGTATTTTATGACTCTCGGGCTAGAAGATACAGCATATCAAACAACACACATGTCCCTCTTCCCCACCAGCAACCTCAACATCCTTTAGCATTGGCTTACAACCCATGATGCTGTGAAAAAGTTGTTTTCAAATGAGCTGCCAGAAAAGTTCCTCCAAGATAACAACTGAATTCAAACCACATACCAATTAGCTCAGAGGGATTTCCAGGTTTTTCTTTTAGAAAACCTATTTAAAAATAAAGGCAAAAAAACCCTTTGTTTTAAATATCTCATTAAAAGATTTCAAAGTGTGTCACAAGTGTGCAACATTTTCCACTTAGACAAATGGAGCAAATTAACTAGTTTCACCCCATCAGCCACCCCATGTCCTTTAGACTCTGTCTCCCTGCCTCCCAAGGAAGGGCAAGATAACACAAAGGTCCAGAGCAGCTACAGACCTGTTCAGCATCACGCAGCAAGCTAATCGCTGTGCCAAACTGCCTGTGTCAGTCCTGTATCTTTCCCACAAGATGGGGTTTTCCACTCTGCTCTCCTTCGGTTTTCGCCTCCTGCCTCAAGGCCACATGTAGATGACCGTGCTTTTTCTGAAGCCAGTGCCAATGAGGCCGCTGCATTCGTTATCCAGGAGGATAATGACAGAGTGCAATTCAGTCCACAGCAAATCCTCCCCGGGGAGATGCCCTCTGACCCTTCCTGAGCTAGGGGATGAAAGTAGACAGCCAGATCTCAGACAGGCGGCAGAGCTGAGTGAATAATTCCTAATGAATCCTTTCATCTCTTCTTTTGTTTTGGAGAGGGAAGGGGGGAGGGAATGAGGGGAAGCACAGAGAAATAGTTTGGAAATACCCACCAGCAGAAAATGATTTTCTAGAGCTACCCCAAATCATCATCATTCTGAACCACGTTTTTCATGGCTTCTGCTCATTACACAGCAGGCCTCAAACGCAGGCTGCTCTCTGCTGAGACCTCCATCACATGGACGGCCAGGTCTGGGAGGGGAGAGTGGACCGGCCAAACTTGCAGCAGGGACAGGGACACTCACAGAAAGCTAGCTTAAAATCCCCATTAGGTGAGCAACTGAGAGTGAATTTAAGGTGCCTGTTCAAAGCACACTTCTGGTAATAAAACTCAGTTCCATCAACACATCAGTAAACGTATGAAGGCCAGGAAAGTTCACTGAATAAGGCCCACAAAGTCAGGGACCATCCCTCTCCCCACGTGCCTCTCAGCACTCACTAGCAATTTTTTCCCATTTACCAAACCACAAGCTTAAATGATACAGGCATTTGACATATGCAGATTTTTTTTCCCCGGGAGCAAGAAGCAATTCCCATTCCTCCTATGCAAATTTAGCTGCAGAACTGATGGAGAAGCATCTCCTGAACATTCAGCTTCATCCGGAGGTATTAAGGGTGGAAAACCAACTTGGAACTATGAGGTCTCAGAGCTGTTTCACAAACTTTTCAGTCATCCACATTGCACCCATCAGCATGGGTCCCGTCTCTATCAGTATGACAGGACCAGTTTTGGCCATGCAATTTTTATCCATATATCTCAGGCCTCATATCAGCAAGGTCTGAAGCAGTCATTTCCATCCAGCTGCCTCTATGTTTACAGAGATGCGCCCTCAGCAAACCCCATCTCTTGCTCATCAGCATCGATATTTCATATTGCAAATAGAAATGACATGGTAGGACCACAGTCATGAGACGCTCGTACCCTTTCCCAAGGCAAATGAACTGACATGAACCCGCACATTTAAATAGAGCTTGGCTAGCGTATTTACATAGGTGCCAAATCCCAGGGATATCAATGACAATCTCTTCTCCAGTAAAACCCCATTACAACACTGGATTCTCTAAAACCCTCATGCTCCTATCTCACACATCACCTAGGATGTCATGTGCTCCCTCAAAGGGAGCGGCCAGCTTCCCCTTCCAGGTGCCTAGCACAGTTGGGGGTTGCAGCACCAATGATTAAGCAGATCTTCAAAGGAAGAAAAACAAGAGTCCTGGTCAATGACTGACCAACATAATGGCTCAGGCTGCTCTCATGTGCTCCTCACACACAGCATGTCTGTTTGCCAGGCTGCTCAAGAGGTTTCAAAGGGTCAAACACAAGCAACCAAGGGGTCATCAACTGTGTGATGACTGCAGCTTTGCTGAAACGAGAATAAAAACTTGGAACTGCAAGCAAGGAAGTTCCCAGCCCTTACTATTACAACTAAAGAGACATGAAAATACAAATACTTTGAGTTCAAACATGCCATAGACAGCATGAAAAAAATAAATAAGCAGCAGCTCATGATTTCTGGGGATCAGAGGTTAGCAATATTTAGTAACCTACCTAAAATTCTGACCAACCTCAATGACTAAGAGTGGCTGTGGAGAGCAAAACCTTGCTTTCAGCTATTTTAAGAAGCACTCATAAGGTTCATCCCAGAAACTGCTTTCTGCCTACTCAGATTTCTCAACTGAATTGATCACATGGTGTTTAGATGGACTGTCGAAGACACTTGAGAATAGCAGCACTGCCTGCCACCGTCTGCCTGGCACGGTATGGTTTTTAATTGAGGCTGAACTCCTTAAGTCCCTGCTGCAGTGTGAAGCTCCAATCACTGACATAATAATTAAACCCAGGAGAAATAGTCTAAAGCAGGAATGCCCTTAACTAGTGCATTAAGATAAGGAAGCCCAAAGACATGCACAGACATCTCCAGGATGTGCTGTTTTGTTTCAAGCCTGCAGATTAGACTGGATTTTAATGGTAAGAGTCACGGTGGCACAGATCCTGCAATGCAGTACAGAAACAGAAGAAAAACAGAAAAGTATTCCTAAAATTTGCTTTCACCTCACCAAGTTGGAGGAAAATATCAAAGCAAGTTCCTCCCCCCCCCCAAGAGTTTGGGATCTTCCTCCCCCAATTCCTGGGGATCTCAGAGATCATAAAACAAGATGGGAACAGCAGGGAGTTCAAAGCAAGAGAAGCATCCAAGACATCAGTCCAGTTTCCATCCTCCCCAGCTCATACTGACATAGGAAAGAAACCTGCTATAGAAACAAATCAGCACTGCCTTTGAAGGCTGGTGATGGATCAGACGGCCTAAGTTCTGCTCTGAAATCCAAGGGAAGACACTTAGTCTGGAAACAGTGCTTAATTAGGCTAATTCATCAAGTTTGATGTAACCAAGTCGGTTACCACGGTCACAGTAACTGAGCAGTAATACTTTACAGCGCTTTCGCTCTTCGGGACTGGGGATGGGGGCGGCTGCGTAAAACCCCACCTGCCCAAGGCGAGAGCTCACAACGGGCCCGCCAGCACGGCCGGGAGGAGGACCCAGCAGCACACCAAGTGCTGTGCAAACACCCCTCCCGCCCCAGGTTTTGCTAGTTACAAACACTTACTGGAAGAACTCCTTGGCTGTAGATCATAAGACTGCTAAAAATAGCACCAGAGAGCAAGCAGGTTAACAGCACATAAAGATGCATTTACACACGGAAATAAATGGGATGCACATGAGATTATCCCCCCTCCCTTTTTTGTGTGTGTGCAGGAGGAAACAATCTGAGCGTGCATGTTAAAATGCTCCGTTTTCTCTTAAAAAATGCAGAACCCATGTCAATGAAACAGCAGAAAGCTGTCTCCCCAAACACCACGTCAAACACAGCAGAGTCTTGTTCATCTATTCCAGTGCTTGGGAAAAAGACTATGGCAAGCTACTACATTTCCCCAAATAAGCAAATATTTTAAGAAGTGCCATTAGCCACATTCTGCCCATTTATGATCAACATTATTTCAGTTACTCATAACTCCACTCTGCAACACATATATATCGTCCATGTACTAGAGCACAAGTACAAAGTACTTCCACATCTCCTAGAAGAGAGAAACAACAGATTTAAAAAGAAGTGGGAGAGAAACAGCAATTTGCAATTCAAAGCTCCTTCAGAAGAGCAGTTTTAACAAACTCTCTCAGTAAAGGGACGCACACACCCCCAGCATTTTCTGTTCATAAAGTGCCTAACTGGGCCATTACTGCTGCTTGCAGAAGCTACCATAATGCAAAGACGATGGCATTTGACCAACTTTATTGTTCATCGGCTCATTCCTGGGTACGCAGGGCGAAAGGCACAGACACAAACTACTCGAGTCTCTCAGAGAGCACAAGCAAGATTAAAGGAACAAGCTTAATGCAGCCAGCAGTTAACACAAAGCAGTAACAGGCACAAAGAGGGCAATGTGAAGAGCCCGAAGCCTGCGGGGAGAGGCACTCCCAGCAACGCTTCTGAGCCAGGCAGTATATTTCCAGCCCCAGGGAAATCACTGAAAAAGAAGCAAATGCCACAGACCTTCCTAGCCCCAGACAGGAGAGGACGTAACCTCTAACAGCACCGCATGAGTGGGACTCTACACTGAAATCGCTGCTACTGTGGGGACGCAGCAAAGATCTCATGTGAGGTGCCACAGCAGAAGTTTGAAAGAAAAAGAGGAGAATTTCAGGTTTGTGGGTTTACTCCTTCAGAAGACGGAGGTCTGAAGTTCAAGGAATTTGTCTAAGTTACAGCCACTATCCCCTGATGTGGGACTTTGTCCCTTGGTTCCCCCTCCCTCATTTCTGCACCCGTACCACCCCCAATGGGCTGCCAACCCAAGTGACCAGGTGACCACGTGGTGAAGCCATTCACTCAACCCACCGATGAAAAATAACCTGAGGGAGAGACACTGTGGCAGGACCATAGCGAGGAGCAGCTGGGTTAAGAACTCCTTTAGTCAGCACCACAACCAAAGCCCTCCATAGCCCAGAAAGAGAGCCTTTGCTGGCAAAAAGACAAAAGAAACCAGCTTTATTTGAAAGACAGCCCCAAACCCATTAATAGATAAAATTCAGCTCCACCTTTCTTAGCAGGCTAGTGTTAAGCCAAAGATTTTTATTTTTTTTTCCCCCTGCAGATGCCTTAATTGGTTGCTTAATACAGATTTCACTGTTATGCTTATCACAACGCTCAGCGCTGGCTGTGTGACGAAAGCAGAGGATACAGAGAAGACCTGTTTGTCTCCATAACTAATTATTCTGACTTCTCAACGTACACACTAAACCGACTTGGCACGACTGCAAGGTGAAGCTGCTGTATTTAGACATTTCTTCTGCTGGCTGAGAGGCAAAACTGCAGCCTTTGTACAACAGACCTGAATCTGGTCTTCTAGGGCAAGACAGCACAAGCGTCTTTATCAAGCTTATGTAAAACTAATGAGGGAAGGAAGGATCAGGCCCCAGATCAGCAGCATTCCTGGGCATGTCCTTTGCACTAGAATTTAGCCTTAGTTACCTGATTAAGAGTTAATTAGCAAAATACTCAAGAAGTTCATAAAGGCAAGTGTGAACACTCATTTATTCTTGGCTACAGCCTTTTTTACCCTAGGGATCAGCCTCCATAAAAGAAAAAAAAAGTGTCTGTAGACTCCCTGATCAAAACGCAGGGGAGTGTCTGCATTAGCCAAACATGTCTAATGCCTCAAGAGGCAACAGGCAATCTGTTGACTCAAGGCTAGAGTCATGCACCGACATGCTCTTCCTGGAACAACCCCCTGCCTGCAGCCAGGGGTCTGGCTCTGCACCCATCTTCCAAGCTCAGCCAAAGGCTCAGGGTACTTCCGCATACAGCAAGCGACCAGAAAAAGACAGACACAATAATATATTACGTAGGATAGCGATACACTGCATGGGAAGTCAAACCTCCTCCAGAGAAGAGATCCACAGATATTTGAAGGAATGAATTGCAAAAATGCAAAAAGAGATGGAGTTTAAAGTCCTTATCCCGTTGAAAGTGGTAATAACACACACCCCACCGGTGAGGGAATACTTCAGGAGCAACCAGGGAGTTTGCATGCTTGCGGCTGGCTCTGTAGCAGTATTTCTCCGACTCTGGGCAAACCAAACTCCCCATTTCTCAGCTTTCACCTGCTGTTGGCAGATTTCAGTGACAGTCACAGAAGTGTTCTAGATTTCATAAACACCAGTCTCAGTGGAGAAGACGTAAACCTTAGCTTTCCACAGCATGAGAGTCGGAATAAAAACATAAGCCTTCAGGTATGCGCTTATATCTCTCTCTGGGTTTTCTCCAGCATCATGAAACGAAGGTAAAATCCTGCAGCGTTTCTCAGTCCCTCACCACACAGCCCTCAGGAACGCTGCTGGCAACTGGCTGGGTTTTAGACCAAAACCACAAAAGCTTTTTATGTGCATCTCTAAACATGGCATCTTAAGCCATGTAGATACCGGGGGGGGGGACAAAAAAAACAAAAAACACAACAAGAATTTCAGCAACTTCCTTGCCAAGAAAGCAAAGCAAAGCCAAGGCTAAAAACTACAAATTAAAAATAAATAAATAAATAAGTAGGAAGAAGAAAAAAAAGGGGGGGGCTGACAGCTCCTATAAATGCCATCAGCAGGATCATTTGCTCCAAAAATAAAGACAGTGCATCTCTCTGCATATAGCTGATGACCTGCCGATTGCTCCACAGTCCCTACACCGGAGCTACATAAAACCCTCCGTTGCCTTGCAGCACAATAAAACCAGCCACTCGTACTCGCTCAGAGCAAGCGACCGACACCGACTGCAGCGATGGATGTTGTCCCCGGGAGGATCTGCAGCTCCTTACACCCCCTCGAGCACCCATCCGGGGGGCTGAGCAGCTTTTCGCCCTGCTGCCCTCTGCCAGCCGCACTCCCCAGCTCCGGCCACAAGCCTGCAGCCAAGCGAGCCATGCCCAAACGCCTGCGTCACATCACGACCATGTGTCGCGACAGCAGCCAGGATCCCAACCAACGGGGCAGGGCGAACGAAGAAAGGTAGCGCTACCGCCCCAGGACTCTGCACGCAGCAGCAGCGACCAACCTCCCGACACTCACACTGTCTCATCAGCGCTTTCCAAAATATTAAGCAACATTTATTTAAGACTAGAAAGCCTTAAATAAGAATACTGAAGACTTTTCCACTGCAAATTCAGGGAGTTTTCCCAAAACACGGGATACACAGATTCCTCTAGCACAGGCTTTGCTGCAGTTTTATTTCTCTGATGACTTTCAATCACCTCTGGTCTAGCATTTGGAAATTATTATTCACATACTCAACAGCAACAAGGTTGCAGGAAAACATGAATTTCACTGGCCTGCCTGTTTTTGTCTGTGGACAACACCTCACATATTACCAAATCAAAACAAGCCGGCCAACGTCAGCATGAGGGGGGAAATGAGAAGGCAGACGGGTGACCTAGAAATGAAGCCGAGACTTTGGCACGAGCTTGAAACGCTGCGGCAAAGGCAAAAAAAGAAAAAAAAGAAAATAAAAACCCCCACATACCATAACTGTTTTCAAGATGGAGCTTGAAAAGTTTATGAATGGAATTATGTGACGTGGTACCTGCAAAAAAAAGAAGAAAAAAAAAACCACACACACACACAAACACACACCACACAGGCTGCACTCGACTGAAGAAATCTTTCCAATGAAAAAAGTCATTCCCTTAACCAAACAGAAGAAATTCTTGTGCTAGAGAACAGGGGACACAGTTATCTGAGGTCCTGAGGTAGGAAAACTACTCCCAAGCAAACGACTAAAGAAACTTCCCAGGAGCACAGACCTGATACCAAACAGCACCCAAGATTCACATACCAGATGATACCATAAAATGTGCGACAGCAACAGCAAGGGCTTGATGAGTCAGTAGATGAAGCTTCAGGGCTTCTAGTAGTAGTAGATCGGCAATGCTGCCGTCTCACACTACTGCTCCAATATAAACTCACTCTGCCAGTTAGTTGTAATTGGTTCAAGGAGTGTGTTAACACGTTTTGTTCCAGCAAGTTTTAGGCTTGATCAGGTAATGTCCATATCACCGGCGTAAAACTGAGGCAGGCTCTGCTTTGCACTCTCCAGCAAAGTTTGACGAGAGAGGCAGTCACACACCAACAGCCAGCCTGGACCGTGTTCATACCACTGGATAACCCAGCATAAATCATCGTGGACTCTCAGCCTCAGCAAAACCAGCTCCTTGCAACATCAGGCCAAAGAGATCACACAAGCTCGGCAGTAAACACTTACCCCAGTGCTGTGGAGTGCTGCTGCTGCCTGAGCCAGATGCTGCCATCGATAACCCCTGTGCTAACCCGTGTTGCTGCAGTCCTGGGAGGGGTGGCTGGAAGTTTACAGAGCCCAAAGATGAAGCTATTTAAGACGAGAGCAAGTACTACACAGCTGAGACCTGGTCCTATAAAAATGTAGCTGTCAGAGTCATTTTATAGAGTTTTAAAATATGTTCAGAAGAAAGCCAACTTTCCACTGTTTACCGCAGCTTGTTAGAAGCCTACACATCCAGCAGCGCAGAGGAAAGACTCTCCAGCCAGTGCTGCACAGCTAGAGAGGTATGCAAATTTTTGGAAAGCTTGGCTTCGAGTGCCGTCCTACACGCCTATTCGCTCTCTCGCAGCAACCCACTGAAATCCAAGGGTTTAGTCCTTTGCCTTAGCATGCTGCGAGAATCGGACCCCAGCTCCTTACGAGGCCACCTAAGCCCCCCTAGTTTCCAATTATGCTCTCCTAACACCGACACAGTCCCCACAAAGGATGAAACCTGCCGGTCTGGGAGAAAGAGCATTCTCGGGGACGACGGGATGACCTGCACCAGGAACCTTCCCAAACCTTGTCATCCTCCACCCACAGGCTGACACATTTCTTCAATATTGCTATGTCTTTGCATTAAGGAAGGCAAAGTCGAAGATCACAACACAAACCACTCTTTTGCCCAAACATGCACAGGACAAACTTAGCCGTGCTGCTTTGGATGCTAGTGAAAAGCACTTGGATTACAACACAGCGCACCAGCCCAGAGCTTGCAGAAAACAGGGTTTAGGAGATGTACAGGTCCCCAAAATTACACGGCAGACAGACATGCCTCTGAGGTGTTTCATCAGTTTACAGCCAGTTCACTGTACAGGCAGGGGGAAGCACGCACAGACCAGTCACTCAGACAGCAAGGGTTAAACTCGCACAGATTTGGACCGAAACTGCATTTCTGGGCACCACCACTCTGTCCAGGGCTACGCCAGAGAAACAATGCTAAATAAAGATCACGCTGAGTGGTATTATGTAAATAATTCTCTTCCACAATGAAAGGATAAACCTAGGCTGCTTGGTTAGCTATTAACTCGAGAGCCAGCACCACAGAGAGGAAATCCTGCCGGCTCTCCCTCCCTCCACACATGCTCTCGGAGCGCTGCAGATGGGCCTGCAGCTATCGGAGACAATACCCGTAACGCCCCTGCCTCCCCACGCACCGGCGCTCGCCCTCGCGGCGCTTCCCGTAGGGAGAAAGCGTTCTGGCCCCACAACGTCTCCTCCCAGGGCAACCTCACTGCCACAGCTGCAGCTGCATTCGGCCCCTTTCCTCCTCCTCCCACCGCCGGCTCCGGACGCAGCAGGCTCCCTGCCCTGTGACGGGAACACGCGCCTCGCCACGTCCCTCCCCTCGAAGCCAGGCCCTTCCCTTCCCCTTGCAGACCGAGCCGGTCCCTGCCGAATTCGCCAGCCAAGCTGCACCGCCCGGGGACATGGGCACCGCTGCCCTGTCCCCTCGTCCCGCAGAAAAGCGAGGATGAGCATCCAGCTCCGCAGCCGGACTGCTGGGGCTCAGCCAGCTGCAGTCCATCCGGCACGGCCACCCATCCAGCAGGCGAGGGTCATGACCACGCTCCATAACTGTAGCCAAGGTTACTTCTGCTGCGGCCACACATAAGGAGCCCTTCGGGCATCAGTCGACGGCTCCGCTTCCCTGAGCCATCCCGCCTTGCCTAGCCTGAGCCAGCTTCCAGCTCTGCCCCACAACCACACTCGTCTGCTGTCCCGTACCTCTGGAGAGCTGTCTGACCTGCAACAGCCCTCCCTGCAGCCCTACTGTCACCTCCAGGGCTCAGTCTCGCTCCYGCTGCTCCAGACAACTCTAGACCTGCCTGTTTTCCCTTCAAGGAAAAGCCCTTATCCCACACCTCAGCTCGCGTTATCGCCAGAATCGTTCCCCCTGCTAACACCCCCTCCAGCCGTGCAAACACCAGGCGTGCCACACTCCCACCGCAAAACAGCGGTTCACTGCTGGCAACCTAAGTGCCCCTCGCCAGTGACCTGCCAGAGGCCACGTACACCTTGCTTTTTCCCCTCGCTTCTCAGCCCCTACCGTGCCTTCCTCAGCCCTCCTGGAGTTTGCCTTCTTCCGCAGTTTCTCCTGCCTAAAATAACCTCTACCCTTCTGTCTCTGCCTCCCCCCAGCCTTGGCTCATGACTGAATGCTTTATGTTTGTCATACAATTTTAAATCTGTCAGCAATTCATGCATCTGCTGCCTCCTAGGTTTTTAATGCTGCGAACCGTTCTGGGATACAGCCTTGCATAAAACTCTCTGCGGAAAATGAAGCTGTATCTTATTTAAAAATGGAAGCAGCTTTGAGATCACTTCTTTCCAAGGTGTTGGGCTGTTTCAAAGACTGGCTGCTTCCCTACAGCTAGCAGAAAAGCAGTGATGCTATCCCTTCTAAAATAAACATTATGGGAGCGGCGATAAGGGGAAACATTTCAGCTGACTAAGAGTAATGTGGGTTCAAATCCAAGCGTAAGCTGATATTGCTTGTAATTTGTTCCCAAGCCAAAAAACAGACCGGGAGTGAAAAAATGGAAGGCATTAAACAACAAGCAGTTTACTCAGCGACTCTGGAAAACTTCGGCATTTCCATTTATGTTATTATTTTTTTAAATAACCTTCAGTTTCACGGATCATAAAGTTAATTTGGAGTTAACTTCCCTTCTCTGTAACTAGACAAAGCTGCTATCCTTTACATTCGTTAATGTTTGTTCGGTGCTCCGGAGCCATAAAGCGCTCGAGAGCACTAACCATTATCAGCAYTCTCCGTGCCACCCAGCAGGCACATAACCGCCGTGATTACTTTGCTACGTTTCCCCCCTCCCTGTCCGCTCGCGCGCCAGCTCTCCTCCAGTCCTAGCGCTCGAGTAGCAATCACGGCCAGAGCCTGCCCCGCCAGCTTCATCGTTACTGCTCTTCCTCCAGTGCCAGCATCAGTCATCCACCCCACTGCGGGCAGGGCTCCTTTCCGGGCATCTCCAGGCCTCCGGGCTTGCTCCCACTGCAGCACAGCTGGAAGAACTGACCCCGGGTAGACTCAAACCGGTGGCCAAACGCCAGCCGATTCCAGCCAAGCCTGCACCGTTAGGAGCAGGACTGCGGCGGTCAGCACCTCGTCCCGTCTGCCGTCCACAACCGCGGCACGTCTCCCTCCGAGCTCCCCAGCTTTCAGATGGCAGAGGTGGCAGCACTGGTTGCCCACCAGAAATACCCCCTTCCAGGCACTCTCGCTGTCTTTAATACGAGAGAGCCCACACCCCAAAGAGTTTTTAAGCTCACACAGGCAAGTTGTACGGTAGGAAGGGAGAGCCAGAGGCCCTGAGAAGGGAAGTGACAAGTGGGGAGACAGCAGGGCTGGAGATGCAACCCAGATTTCTCAGTTCCCAGTGCAGGCCCGCCGCTGCCTCGTGTGCGGGTCAGGGTTCACTTCCCACCACTGCCAAATCACTCATTTCCTCCTGCTCTGTCCTGCCCTCCTCCCCCTCCTACCGGATCCCTTCCTCACTCGGACCAGGCTCTTACAGCAAACACTTGGCATTTTTATGCCCTTCTTCCTGGAGCTCTAGCTCCCCTCTTCAATATTCTTTTTTTAGGAGGCATTTTGGCTGTAGTCATGTTCATTAACTGCTATGCATTTTCATTTCCTACTATCAGGCAAAAATCCAACCTCCAGACATTACAGGGTAAATCAGAGACCTTGACACCTGTGTGCCAAGACAAGCCCATCCACAAATGGTAATTCTCCACCACTTTGATATTTGGATACACAGCACAAGCCCTTCAAAGCCATGCAAGAGCTTATGTCGCAACATCCTAGATGAGAATCCACGACCTCCTGACACCCAAATCCTTAAGCGGCTGCAAAAGCCTCGGACGCTAATCACCGAGGTGACTGGGTGCTGCTATACGTCATTTCTAGTTCCATTAGAGCTGACCCTGCTCTCCACTGAAATCTCTCAGTTGAGACTAAAGCGAGTTACGGTCCACACAAACGCAGCTATGCAAAGATAACAGTCCTTTAAAGCACACGTTGCCCTGGATTTCCATCCTCACGTACTCCTGCATACAGCCCACGGTYTGCGTTTGCAGGGATCATTGCTCACAGGTACGAACCCAGCAGGGAACCGGTATTTTACTGTTCAGAGCAACAAGCCCTTGCACCAAGCGCACTGAGCACTCATGGGGAAAGCAGACTCACTCTGACACATTGAACTTCATGCGACCTCTCCGGCCTTAAGTTTCAGATGCGTGTAGTGATTTGGTCAGAACGAGACATCAGTTGAGGTAGGGGGAGTATCRCACCCAAGCACAGGCCCTCTCAAACCCAGATTCCTTCACCATTGCTCAAATCAGCTGCTCAAAACCTACTTCTGAAAATTTTCCAGTTCAATCCTTCTTTTCTCCTACCCTTAACCCATCTAAGAACCGGGAAGACCACAATTTTCTTCTTTCCCAAAGAGCTGTGAAGATGACAAAATATCTCAGACATGCAAATTAGGGTTAATTTTACACAGGTTTCTCACAACAAGCTAACTGCAAACAGAACTGTATTTCAGTAGAGGGAGGTTCCCTGGTCACTAACAGCCACAACCAGCAGCAGGAGGAACATCAGAAGGCATCAAGGGGACATATATTTTACAAGCATGTCACAACACATGAAGACATCTTCTGTGACCCAAGTCCAGTCAGTGCAGCCCAGAGAGTTGCTCTGCAGATGAGAAGAGCAGCTCCGCTAGCACGTAGCTGTCAGCACACCTGCAAGCATGCCTTCCTCACCAACCATAAGAAAACTGCCTTCACCAGACTGGATTGTCAAATTACAAGCCACGAAAAYGGCCTGAACCAAAACCTCTTTGGATTTAGCACTGGATGGCTCCAGGGACTGGTACAACCTCCACTCTAGGCAACTTGGTTCAAATCCAACCACAGCCATTAGCAAATGAAAGGTATTGCCAAGTAGCAGCTGTTTGGTGGCTTGTGTGAAACAAGTTTATGGTTTCAGTCCAGATCCCGTCATGAAAAAACGCCAGTCACCTCCCTGGCACGCAAAGGTGTGAAGCGAGAAGCTTTCTCCTGCTCCTCGAGCGCCGAAGCGGCCAGGTGCGCAAGGCGTTCCTGCATGGGCYTCCTAAGGAGCTCCACAGATAAGCAGGCCCTGAGCTCTGGAGGGGTTTCAGAACCAGGTATGCTTTGCAATTTGGCAGAAACAAACTGCAAAATAACAGAAACCACCACCCACATAAAGCCAGAAGAACAAAGCACCAGTGTTTGCTTGCCCCAGACATGTGCCTGCCCCATCTCCTCTCTCACACCAAAAAYGAACTTCTACTTTTTCCCTTTTGGCAACAGAAAAGTAGGGTTTGAATGCATTTGCTGTCAATAAACTAAATGTGTTTTGCAAGAGTCTCTCTCATACTGAAACTTACTCAATTCAAAGTTATAAAATATTGTCACACGCAGAACTTCCCTCCCGGGGCACCTTGGGACTCTCCAGCYTCAAAACCCTCTGCTAACTTCAATGCACTGTGGAGCTGAGCAGACACAGGCACACAGGAGGCTGAGCYAAGTCCCAAAGCCACCAAACGAGTCAGCAATAAAATTCAGAGAATTAAGCACAACTTCACCAGAGCCATTCAGGAGTTTTGCCACCAATTTCAGGAGAGATGAAAATACTAATCCAGTGGTCCCTACTCACATTCCTTCCCTTTATGAATTAGTCTTATTATCAAACCCTTATCTCTAAATCCCACAGCAAACTGAAACATGCAAATGACTTATCGTCGCCGATACAAACCCTGCGCTAAATGCAAAACTCTCACCCYACGCAGCCAAGGAACACACACGGAACAACATCACATCCATCAGAGTCAGATTAAAACTGCAGGATTCAGCAGAACCTCGGAGTTTTCAGGCATTTGGAGGATACTGAGGGAGAGGTCACAGGAAGAGTTCGAATCACAAATGCATGTGAAGCAAAAGGGTGGTGTTAGGCGGGGAAAAAAAAAAAAAAAAAGAAAAAAAAAAAGTCATTGCACAGATCACCCCCAGCAGCACTGTCCTCTGGGGCAAATTCTTGAGCCGACCCAAACACAGAGTTCAGGGCGCAGACCCAGGCTCCCGCGCCGCCGGCAGCGCCTGCAGGCTCGCCAGACTGCCAGCAGCGCCGCGCACATGCCGGGACGGCCGCGCAGTTCAAAGCGGTGCAAAGGAGGACGGGTTCACTGGGTCAACGCAGCCCCTCGCCCCGGGCGGCCCAAGCCCCAGGAGGCCCAGAGCCCTGCCGCTTTGGCTGCTTCAGTGGCTCTGGCAGGAGCCCACATCGCAGGCAGCTGCCTGCACCCGCTGCAGCCTCCGCTCTGCGGGTCGTCAGGGCAAGGGAGCAGGAGGAAGGGCAGCGGGAGAAGAGGGAACAGGAAATTAGTAAGTATCGGCAGAAAAAGCAATCACTCCAGAGATTGCAGCTGGGGAGAGAAACGTGCACTTGTTGCCTGCAGACACCAGCAGACCRGCCCTGTTTACCCACCATAAATATTTACACATCAACCACTAAACGCCACATCTCCAGATAAGCAAGCTCAGTAGTTCTTATCTCCCCCTGCACAGGAGTTGCTGGCTGTGGCTAGGACCTCAGCCCTCTCCCTAACACATATATTACGTGTTTTTAGGGCACCAGAGCAAGGCTTTGCTAGGGCTAGATTTCCCACTTGGTGATGAACGGCGTCTTTGATGGAGATTAATTTCTCTGGGCTCTCACGTAAGCATGAAACCACTGATTTCAAATATGCATGTCAGGCACGAGCAGAAAAATAAAGCAGAACCAAACAGTGAAACAAAAATGCAACATGTTGAGCGGCGTCGCTGGCCCTTGCAGGGAGATGCACCCCCACACCCCACTGCAGCCATAGGCGTCCCTGCCGGTCTCCAAGCRGCACGGATCCCCTTAAAAGCCCTCAAAACCCACTGCTCCCCCCACGCTCCCAACTGCTGCTCACAGCCATTTCGGGAAGGAATTATAGGGAGTGCTTTCCCTTCAGGAAGAAAAGAAAAAAAAAAAACACAAGAAAAACACACCAAAAAAAGTTTCTTCCCTGCAAAGCAGCTCCCGGTGCATTTTCATTTTTACGTAACAGCGGCTGCCTTGCAAACATACCTGCCTGGCAAGGCGCAGCAGCAACCCCCAGCCCAGGCCGTCTGCAACCGCGATTAGCGGCGTCCTGCGCCGCATCCTCGCCCTGGGGGCAGCGGCCCCGCTTCCCCCCCCCCATATATATATATATATATACACACACACACACATATATATATACAGTGTTTTCCGCAAGCCGGCACGTAGGTGGAGACCCGGGCGCTGCCAT
>NW_020447752.1:2078972-2148581 GCF_003343035.1 Apteryx rowi
GCCACCATCTATACTGGTGTCACTGCCTATACTGGTGTCACCAGGTAGTGCCATGATCTGTACTGGTGCCACCATCTATATTGGTGTCACCAGCTATAATGGTGCCACTGGTTACACTGATACCACCATCTATTTTGGTGTCACCAGCCACACTGGTGCCACCAGCTAGGTTGGCATTAGCAGCTATACTGGTGCCATCAGCTCTATTCATGTCATTGGCCATACTGGTGTCACCCTCTCTACTGGTGTCACCAGCCACACCGTTGCCACCAGCTATACTACTGTCACTGGCTATATTGGTGTCACTGGCCAGTGCCACCAGCTCTACTGGGGTCGTCCGTCCCCGTCCCCATCCCTGCCAGCTCTCCAGCCCACTCGGCACCCGCTGCGCACGGAAAAAACACCCATTTCAGTGGAAACCCCAGATTCTCGCCAAGGCGAAGGACCGGCTCCGAAGACGTCCCAGCAGAAGTGCCCAGTGCCCTTCAGACCCCGCGGCCTCGGCGCAGCGCGCCAGAGGAGCGTCTCCAGCAGATTGCCATTTCATTTCTCTGGCCACTTTTTCCCATTTGCTCACGTCCTTTCGGAGCACACAGCCCCTTCGTGCAGGGCGGGCGGCACGCTGGGGGTTTTTTAAGGGAAAAAAGTCTAAATTGCTTAACAAATGGGGCCTTGCAGGAGCAAAGCTCTGCGGCCGTCCTGCACGTCGGCCCCACGCAATTTCCCTCTTCCACTTTCAGCGCCCAGCTTTCAATTTTTGCTGTTGTCCCCCTTTTCCGTATTTTCCACCCATCTTTCCCTGACCCCTCCCCAGACCCCACCGGCCATGTCGTTCCCGTGGGGCCCAGACCCGAGCGTGGATCGTACCCCCGGCTACGGGGACCCCAGGATCCCGCTGCTATTACGCCGGCTCCGGCTAGGCAAAGGTGACCCGCGTGCCCGAGCCCCAGCGCTAACACAAATGCAAGCACAAATGCACGGATAAATGCACGGATAAATGGGAGCAGCCCGGGACAGGTCCAGGACAGGCTGAGGCCGGACGCGCGCCCCGAGGCCGCGATGCGGTGGGGATCTAGCGCTGGGCTCCGGCGGGACGTGGGGGCGGAACCATTGCACAGCCCAGGCTAACGTTCCCCTGCGGATTAAGGGAGGCCGTGGGAGAGCACCCACCGCCGCTGCGGGCTGACTTCGGCTGCGGTCGGATTCGGCGCTTGCAGGTTTGCACGTCTCTGCCCAGGCGGTCCCCGTCCGCCTCCCGGCGCGGGCGCGGGGCAGCTGCGCGCACCTAATTTTCAGTCCCCGTTTGCAAGCGTTCGTCTTGCAGACCGAGCATCCCGCGAAGCGCAGCAGCAGATCAAACCTTCCTCTCAAAGACGCGATTGCCTTTGAAGATGAAGGACCGAACCTGTCGGCGTTGCCTTGTCGGCTGCCTCTGCTCAGGCCATTTAGCATTTCTTCAGCTGTAGCTTTTTTTTATTTGATTTTTTAATCATCTGTGACGTTTCTCAGGGAGCTTTCACTCAATGAATGGAAGGCGAGTCCCACAGCGTGGCAAAAAGGCTTGAGACATTAATTTTACAGCAGCTAGGAGCCGGCATTTCAGATTCCAATGACCTTAGATCAACAGTATGGTCAAACGGATTTAGATAAATACGTCGGGGTTGAACACGCTTTCCAGCGATGCCGTACCTCCTGCCAGGGCACGGATGGATTTTTTTGCCTGTGGTCCTGCAGTCCAGACAGCCACCATCCCGGAGGAAATTGCCGGACTGCTATTCCAGCGTAAATATGTGCTTTTAATAGCGGCATTGCTTTTATAATAAAGGGGGTGATTTCCTTCCGCATTCCTACCTCTTCCAAAAGCCCAGATCCCTGTAACAAAAAGCTGTCAGACTCCGCCGGTATTGATAAAATCATCAAGCAAAACCGCTGCTCGCTGCACTACCCCGGTGTGACGGTTGTCCCGGCGTTACRGGGCTGCACGACGCCCGGGATGGCGCCGAACCGAGCGGCTGAAGTGCCGCGGCCCCGCGCGGAGCAGAGCCACCGCGGCACACGGCGGCCACACGGGACGGGACGGGGCTGGAGCCGCCGTCGCTGCATCCCTGCGCCGCGAGGCTCTGGGTGGCTTACGCAGATTTTTCCCCCGGTTTCCMTTCCCAGCTGAGGTCGATAGCTCATCCATCGGATGAAGTGGTAACGCAGCCGGCTCCGCGATGGTGTGTCGGCACGGACGGGGGTTTGAGACGCGGCTGCGACGCCGGGTCCTGCCTCCGGTGCTTGCCTTGCCGCGCTTCCGCGTCGAGCGTTCCCGACCTCCGGCGACCAGGCGAGAAAGCGGGGCATCTTCTCGCTTGGGTTCACCCAAATTCCTCCGGGAAAACGAGTGAGATGCGAAACAGGAGCCGCCCTCGCTTTGAAACCACCCTCCCATGTCAAAGCTTCAGGGGAAAGTAATTAAATGTAATGCAAGCTGCAGCTTTTAAACTAAATCCTGCTGTAATTGCCTTTATCAGCACAGCAGCCCAACGGGACTGACGCGCGCGACACCCGGTCGGGGGGGTTATTTCAATATACAGACCAGCGACGGCCCGAGCCTTGGAGCTCGCTGCTGCTTCCGCCGGGAGCGTGGGCTGAGCGAGAGCCGCAGCGGGGCCAGGGCCGGCGTATCGCAGCACGAAGAGCGCCCACGTGCTGCCGAACGCGGAGCCCTGGGCACGGCCCCGGGGCGCGCGGGGTGCGCGGGGACGGGGGCGCGAGGTTGGCATCGCTGCCCCGCGAGGCGGCTTAACGCCAAAACCCCTTTGCAGCGCCCCGGGAACCTGCGTCGACTCGCTCCTGCGCGCACGGGTAGGAGAGGAGTTCGGCGGGACTGAAGTGGTAAAAAGGGCCTGTTCCCRGCTGGATTGCACCTTGGGAAACGGAGCCGTCGCTAATAAAAATGAAACGGTGATCTCTGCCCTTTGGGCTGGGGAAGGGCAATGAGTCACGGAAACGACTGGCGAGGCGCGCGTATCCCAAAATTGGTGCCGTTCAGCGACGTCCCTCCCCGGGCCGCGGCGTGCTTCGGTTGGGGGCCGGATAAAGATGCCTTGCGGGCATCGGGCAGAGGAATAGTTAAGGTGAGCGGAAGGTGGGAGCTGTGATCAAGACAGCTCGGTAAAGCGCCGTTCTCCCTCTGTTTCCCCCCCGCAGCAGAAGCRTCCTGAACGCGCTGCTGTTCGCCCGCCTGGGGCCGCAGTCTCCTTCTCCCCAGACCCTCTAACCACTATAACAGAGCAAAAAGCTTCACGGTTTTGGGCCAAAGCGCGAGTGTTTCGCACCGCTAGCACGCGGCGGCCGCCCGTAGGCATGCTCACAAGGCGCTTTTGCGGGGGAACCGTTGCACTTAGTTTTGGCATCCCCGCAGGAGTCTTGCAATGCTTCTGCATCAAACTTTCCCCATCTCCAGCAAAACTGCAAGGAAGCGGGGCATTTCTCACTTGGATTCACCCAAATTCCTCCAGGAAAACGAGTGAGATGCAAAACAGGAGCCGCCCTCGCGTTGGAACCCCCCTCCCAAGGTCAGCGACCCCGCCGGCTGCTCCGACGGGAACGGCCTCGCTCTTGCCAAGCGCCAGGACCGGAGGCATTTAGGGATGCTCAAGACACACACGAGGCGCATCGCGGTTTTAGGCACCGCCAGGGCTAAGCCGCCGCCTGCGGTGGGATTCGGACCACGAGGTTGGAGCCAGTGGCTGACGTCCCGCCGTGGCCGCCCGAAAACGCCCCTCAGCAGCCAGGCTGGGGCCTCCCGYGCTGCCGGGGCAGCTCCCACGATTAATAACTAGTCTTTGCCTCCGAAACAAATTGCCGCAGCTTTATTAAATCAATATTAATTCATAAGCTTTAGCACGCAATTACAGTTATCTCACATGCGAAACTACCCACCTCTTCAAATCTCCGATCTGACAGGGTTATAATTAGCTTATTACCGGCCATACATCTGCTAATAACTTTTCCTTTCGCCCTGTGAAGTGAATTAAGGCACACTAATAAACCACGGCTGTTAATCCGCTTATGTGTCTTACACTTTTGTCCGGGCACCAAACTTAAGGATATATTAAAAAAGGGGGATTTCTGCTACCCTTCCTCCCAGTTCTTGCTACCTGGCCACCTCAGTATAGAAAACAAGGACAGTTCATAGCTCATATAATGCCCCCCGCCGCTGCTGTTGCACTAGCCACAAATGCACTGAGCTCTGTTGGGCCTCAGCACCCCGGGGAGGGGGAAGTGGCTCTGGTGCTGGACGCTCAGGGAGGGCAGGGACGCAGCCCGCGCCGCGGGGCCGGCCACCCCCTCACCGCGCCGCGAGGGGCTTCCAGCGGCCAGCGCCGAGGCCACGGCAGCCTTTCTCCTTCGAGAAGATGTTCCCGTCCAAGCCTTGATCGGAGGGGTGGCAGAGGCAGGAGGGGACGCCAGCGCTCGACCCGAAGCCCTCCCTTACCTAAACCGGGAGACAGCACCGCGCTTTTCCCGGGGAACTGCCCCAAAGCCCCTTCGGCACTCCCCGCGGCACTCCCCGCACCCCGTCACTGGTGGGGTTTGCTCCCACCGCAAGGAGAGCCGGGCCCAGGCCACGGCGCGTGGGGACGCCGGGGGACGCCAGGTGCCCTGGCACACAGGGCGGCTCGGGCCGCGCGGGGTGGGAAGGCACCGTGGTGCTGTGGGGACGCCGCCGGGCACCCCGGGGCCACCCCGGGCGCAGCCGGGCGCTGCTCCGACGGCGTGGCCAGGCTCCGCTGCCGGAGCGTCCRAAGACAAAAGGAAGCTCCCTTGGAGCCCGAAACGCGGTCGAGCCTCATGGGTGAATAATTTATGATGCTTACTGTAATAAGAATGAAAAAACACGTTCAGTTCTGGTTGCATCGTGGTTTTGGCTATGCATAAAACAGCAGAAAACGAGGAGAGCTTCCCGCAGCCAGCCCGGACGCCCRCGACCRAACCCGGTAGCCGGGCCGCTTCCAAGCAGCCCCGGCAGGCTGCAGACGCGGAGCCGCCCGGCTCGCCGTGTGCGTGCACATGTGCATGCRTGCACACCAAGCGCAAGCTGCTGCGCAGCTGGTGACGGGCGTTTTCTCACAGCCACGGAGCTTCCCGAAAGAAGACTGCAGCGATTTAAAGCCCTGCTTCGACGGGAGACGCGGCCGCCGGGGCACCCAACCTTCTGACATCTTAAGGCGCAACGAGTCCAGAAGGAATCCTGCCGGGCTGGGTTTTTTCTCCCTTCTTGGAAAATCCAACTTTCCACCTCCCTCCTCCYGAGGCCGAGGCAGCCAAACACAGGGATAACACGCGAGTGCCCCTCTCCGCGGAGGAGCGCGGGCTGCGGTCCTCGAGCTCCTYGCAGAGCCGCAGAGCCAGCGAGCGCGCGGCTCGCCGGGGAGCGGATGCGGTCAGGTTCGGTTCAGGAACGGCTCCCGAGAAGGACCAACTCTCCAGCGAGCAAAAACCGGCGCGGGAAGCGTGGTCTCTGGCAGAGCCCCGCCGCCCGCAGCCCTGCCTCTCCCGCGCYGAGCCCAGCGAGAGCCCCTGGCGCTGTGTCTTCAAACGCTGCTCATTTTTCAAATCGTAATGGCTGTTTATCCCATAAACATCTCCTCTGGGCAGAACCCTCTCATTAAGAGGGTGGTTTTTAGCACTTGCAGTTTTCTCTTCAGCAGGATTAAGGTTGGTTGGCGGGAGAACGGTACAATAGCCTCTTTTATCCTAATCTTTCCTGCCCGGAACGGACGGAGCCTCCYGCCGGAGCCCCTCTGATGCGCGGCACGGGCACCAAGTCCTCACCAGCGCTTTTCCATCCTTTTTCCAAGGACTGAAGAGGAGGGAGCGGGAGGCTTATCAAGGCACCCGTCGGTGCCGGCACGTCCCGCGGCGCCGGGGCGGACGGCAGGGTGCAGCCCGCGGCRTCCCCCCAGCACCCCTGCCGGACCCTGTCCTCGCCCCTAACTACACCGAGGGACCGGAAAAGTCCCGAAAGCGGCTACCTGCAGGCTCTTGAAATCAGGCGTCGACGAGCCGGGCTCGGCCTCTAGGAAGACCTCTTACATGCAGGAATTGACTTTAAGCTGGCTCCTCACGAGCCGAGGGCAAAGAGCCCCTWAGGCTGCAACAGAAAAGCCCGGAGACGGTGGAAGGCTATAAATAGGGCGAATAAACTTTCAACTGACAAAGCTGTGATTTTGTTATTGTAAAAAACAAAATAAGAGCGAGAGGGAGAGACAGTGCCTAGATGGGGCTGACAAGAGGGAAATGCATGCGGAGCACAGGTTTGTGCTTCTCGGGAACGCGCTTATTATAAGTCAGATGTAGTTAGAGCTATTACTTTGGCTTCGAATGAATGAAAGGAAGGAGAATAAATCTGCCTTTGTGCGAGGCTGCCTGCAAATAGCGTCTCCCTCCAGCAAACCTGCAATTGTGTTTGCATGAGACATTTGTTAGAATAAATGCAATTTAAGAGGAAAAAACAGCTCACACCTACAGTCCGGGAAGGCTGCTGGGATGAATGGCAACCAGCAGAGGAGCAGGGCGAAACAAAACCGCCGTGGTCCRCAGGGGGCAAAGCTCGGGACACGGGCAGGGGGCTCCTGGGGCTGCCGAAAGGACGCGGGTCCCGCGCACGGTTCCTCCTCCGGCCCCGGCCCCACGTGCTGCAATCTCACGCCAATCGCCACCAAAAYGGTGGCAGTTGCGCCAGGTCGGCCAGGCCCGTTTCACCCCTTTTCCCACCTTCTGTCCCCAAAGGACAGTGCAGTGAAACGACGGTTTCCCACGGAAAGGGCAACGCGCGCTGGACACGCGGGAGGACGCGCTCTGCCTCGGGCACGAGCAGCCACACCGTGTCACCGGCTCGGGGACAAAACCCCGAGCTTTACCCCGCGTTTGCGCAGCCCAAGAGCTCCAGAGCCGAACAAACGCTAACGCTGTAGCAGCCAGAAGAGGATCTTTTATCTTCTTCTTCTTGAGCTGACCGAAAAAGAAAAGCACTTTTGGGAAAGTTTTGGATTTTCCATCTTATAAAATGACTTTCCCAAGGTGTTGCAAATTCTGGTTCTTTTCCTCTCCGTTCAAAACAAATGAACTTTGGGGTTCTTCCCTTCTCCCGGAGCATTTCATSCCCCTGCTCTCGCCGCGCAGCAGCGGTGGCAGGGCAAGAGCAGCGCGGCTGGGGGCGTCCCGGCAGCCTCGCCACCCCCGGGCGCGCGGTCCTTTCAACCGCAGCGGCAGCGCTCGTCCGCCCGGCGCCTCGTCGAGTCTGACGCACGCGGGCACCGCGGGAAGTAACGCGGCTGTAAGCGCTCGCGAGCGCCAGGCTCGCCACGTTCTGCGCAGCGATGTCCGAACTGCCCACRGAAAAACCGCAGCGCACCACGCGGGTCGCGGATAGCCCCACRGCGGCGGCACGGGACCCCGGCCCCAGCGGTGCGCGGGGCTGCGGCAACCCCCCGGTGCTCCCCGAAAGCGGCTCCGCTGCGGGAATGGCCCTCGGCAAGGGCAAACGCAGCGCCTGAGGAAGAGGGGAGGAAACCCTCTGCAAAGTGCCCYGCTGCTTCCTTCTCTTGTTGTTATTTTTTATAATATTCCCCTTGAATTTATAGGAGCGGCTGTCTGGGAAAATGACTTTACCTCTGGTTCCTTCATAAATTTTTAATAGGGCAGAAATAGAACCAAGAGGGATTGGGAAAAAAAAAAAACGCGTTAGCGTCAAACTCTGGCTCTGTTCATAATTAATTATACTTTCAGGGGGAGGGGGGAAAAAAAGAGGAAACATAATTACAAGCTTCTAGTGAGAACATTCATTATCATGCTAATGCCGAAATCAGCACCGCTGTGCCTGTGCGCGCGCGCTCCCTCTAATTACTCCGCAGCGACGTGTGTCGTTCTCGCCCGCACCTCGGGGCTGCCCGGCTTTCAAAGCCCGAGTCAGGAGGGAGCCGGGCAATCGCCGCCTGGGTCGCGCGTGGGTCCGGACCGGCCGCCCGGCGGCTGCTCCCCAGCAGCCCGGCGGTTCCCGAAGGAGGAGGGTGGCGGGGCCGGCGATGGCAACGGCTGGCCGGCACGGACACGAGGCGCTCGTGGGAAAAAGTCGCTGSGAACGGGGGAGAGACGTTTTCCACCGCGTTACGACCCAAACCGAGGGCGCGGTGGCGCCTGGATGGGTGGGAAACGTGCCCAAGCTCGGGGCACGTCTGGCTCACGCTCGAAGCCCCCGGTGAAACCCGGGAGCCGGCTCGAGCAGCGAGCTCAGTCCCAGACCTGCTTATAGACACGAGTTCGCTTAATTATGTTAAACCCGCGTTCGACATCTGCACAAGCTGAGCGTTTCTGTGGCATAATTAATCCGATCTCCCACGATTTCCCAAGCTGCCGCCCGAACGTCCCGCTCCGGCAGGGAGCAGCCCTGCGTGTCTCCGGCGAGGAACCCGCGCTGGCGAACGCCGCTTCGCTCGCCGCTCGCCGGTTAGCAGGGGCGAAGCGACTCCCGCGCAGCCCCGCGCCTGCCCCCGCCGCGCCGTGTTTGCTCGCCGCCTTGACAGCCGCGGAGCAAGAGCCCCGGGCTGCGGCGCACGACCCCGCTGCCTGCCGGGACGCTCCRGGGAAGCAGAAACGTCCGAGGCCCGGAGCACGAGGGGATTAAGGAGAGGGAGCGGACCCCTGATTCGGTAATCCTGCGCCCGGGGGTGAAGGGCAGCGATGACTAAAGCGACATCACTGCTCCCCTCGCTCGTGGGCAAAAGCAACCGGCTCTTGCAGAAGACCGGAGGGAGCAAAAACGGAGCCCGGCGGTGAACAAAACCCCGGGGCAGGACCCGTGGAGGACGTCGGGGCGCTGGAAGCAAAGAAACCCCTCAGCCCTAGGAAGGAGCGGTGCACGGGGCCGCGAGTCGGCAGCGGTCAGGATTTCCAGCGTGACCTGCCACCGGGACCGAAGCCGTTTCACCCGCAAGCTGAGGCTGAGCGCCGGGGCCGGAGCCCTCAGCGTCTCTGGCAGAAGGGTGATCGCTGAGCTTTGCCGCGGCCTTCTCCAAGGCAGACGTTTAGGGGAAAATCACCTATGCTGGGTGCTAATATAGAAAAGCTCCTGCCAGCAAAGAGGGAGCCACCGAACTAAGAGCATCACTGGAAACCCGTGTCCAGGACAGCCCAGGACTTCCTGCGCCTGCCGCCCCGTCCCTGGGGACGAGATCCCGGGAGCCCATCACCGCTGGAAGCAGGAGCCGTGTCTGCAGGTCCTGAGGAGCAGCGTGGTGGGACGTGCAGCCCACGAACCCCGCTGGGCGGGCAGGGGAGGAGAGAGCGGATGCCTGAGCCCCGTGGTGGGCTCCAGCGGGACCTGCTGGTGGCCTGGGAACCCTTCTGAAGATGGGGACCTCGTTCCTGAACTGTTCTGGTCCGTAGGGAGGAATCTGGGAAACAGCTGCTGGATATCTCCGGTCACGAGTCACAACATTACTGTAAAGCTGCTCAGAAAGGCTGACCAAACTTTCCCGGAAAGCTTGCTCCCCACCCGTGGTTGCTCCTCTAGACCTCGGTCCGGGAGGCATCGAGGGGTGGTTGCTGCCCCGGGCAGCAGCAGCTGCCTCGGCGCCCGCGGGTGCAAGCTGGTTGCGTTTCCATCGCCCAACTTTCCTCAGCGCAAACGCAGCTGCTGGCCGAGAGCGTTAACCTTGAGTGGGAAGGTGTGAGCAAAACCGGAGTTGTCCRAGGATATCCCAGACGGAGAGCGCAAAAGGCCGCGGTTCTGCGGACGCGACAGAAGTCGCCCCGGCCGAACGCCGCGCTGGCTCAAAGCTGCCGTGAGAGTGGCGATGAACCCTTGCTGCGCACGCAGGGGACGGGGACAAGGGGAAGCCGACGCCGGGCATCCCGAGGATAAGATTAGAGGCTCTTTTTTTTGAAAAGACGGAAAACAAAAGGCGGCCGCGGCGGCTGGCCCAGGCTGACTCCCCTCCGCGCTTTCCGCCGGYGCCGGCGCTGCGGGTGACGGGAGAGTCTGGAGCGTGATTGCTCGGCGGAGTCTGCCGGCTGCGCCGCGCCTTGAAAAGTACCCACCGGCCCTCCGCGCGCCGGCTCCGAGGCTCCTCTCCAAAAGTTTCCTCCAAAAAAGTAGCAGGGAAGTGGAGAGCTTCCGATGCCGGCGGGGCTTGCACCTGCTTATTGCTGAGGTCCGGCGGGCGAACGTCCCAACAACCAGCTCCGTACCGGAGGCGGATGCCACTGCACCTCGCAGCCACTTTCCCGAGCTAGAAAGCCGATTTTTGGTTTTATGCGATGGTCTAAAACGAGTTATCGCATGGGGGAAAGAGGAAAACGCAGGCACGTCCCCCCCGCAAGCCCTCCCCCCTCCCCTCGCCCGGCGGATAAAAGGGCCTCGCTGTTCCTCAAACCCAGGCAACAAGAGCCAAATTCCCTGGAAGAGGACGGATGACCTCTTGTTCCGGGAATAGCCGCAATCCCTCCCTTTAACCTTATCGCTGGTTGAACCCGGCCCAAACGCAAAGCGACAAGCCATGACTCGAGCATCGGCCCCGGCAGCGGGGGAGCCGGCACCGTGCCGGGGAGCCGGCAGCCGCTTCCCGCATCCCCGCGGGCTGACGTCGCCGCCGGAGCCGCCGGGTGCTGGGTGCTCCCGGTTTCGGTTGCACTTTTCTCAAGGTGCCGGAAAGCAGGAGGGCTGCGCAGGGGACCTCTCCCTCCGCCAAAACGGCCTCCGAGGGGGGGTTTGCTTCGGGAATGGGCAGGCTCGCCGGGGACCCAAACGGCAAACAGCGTCCAGGGAGATTGGGTTCAATGGATCGCAACCATCCGGACGCGTCCTCGGGGCGCGGAGGCACGGCTGCGCGGAGACCCCCGGGCGAGGGAGCTTCACCGTCGAACCCCCGTCCAGCGGCTCCAGCACAGAAAGCGATTTATTGCGCGCTCTGCCCACGCGACACCCCTCCGGCAGAGACGAGGTCCATCCCCACGGAAAGACCCGTCTGGCAGAGCCACCCCAYGGGAGCAGGTCTTCTCCGGGCGGCTCTGCTACAATTCCCTCCTTGCTTTGGGAAGTTGATGACTTAACCCCTCGGACTCTCTTTGCCAAGCGGCTTTCCGAGCAGGAGCTGTTCCCACCTGCTCCTTTCCCGATGGCACCGACCRGTTGCCAAAGGCGCGTCGTATCGGTTCCCTCCTCGCCGCCCCCACCGGATAGTCGGGAATGGAAGAAAAAGGGCAGCTCAAGGAGCAGGACTCCCCGAAACGCGGCAGCGATGGAGGTGCACGCAGACCGGTTTTGCAGGCTTCTTTTCTGCTGGTGCATTTTGCCCATCTGTATTGAACAGCAGAGCTATGAATATTCAAGCGGAAAATGTGTTAAGAATTTGTGACATTTTCGGGAGCCGCTTGCGCTATCCGGAGTGCGTGATTCAAAGTAATTACGAATAAAATCCACAGCCCTTCGCAGATGACAACAAACCCAAACGGCCTTTTCGTGCAGTGAAAATATTAGCCTGAACGCTTTTTTTCTTTAATATCTTCCGACGAGTTGCTGCTTTCACAAGCACCTCAAAGCAGGCTGGGTTTTGAAAAACTTTTCCCGTAGCAGTTCCAGGCGCTGCCTTTTACGCTGCGCTAAGGCCAGAACATGGATAGCACTTTTTTTTTTTTACTCTCTCGCGTTTGAGAGTTTTCTTGGGAAGGATGAAACCACAAAACAGAAGGCAGCCTAAATGAAATTATTAACCAAGAGAAAGCACCGAAGGAACTTGATTAATTTGCCAAGTAACAGAGCCCAGTTTGTTCTTTTAGGCAACACATCTTAAAGTAATTGAATCACCCCTTGAAAAAAAAACAGTAGATGATTGAGCCCTGAGGTACACCCGCTCCCTATCCTTAATAAATCTCTCTCTATGAAGGAGGTAGTACGCCTTTCTCATCAGAAACCTGTTAATTTTTTTCCCTTTCAAGTAACTGAATACAAAGTTCAAAATCTATCTGCAGCATCCTTCAAGAAAAAAAAAATCAAAGGTTTATCTCTCGTTTCATCTCGGCAAGTTAATTATGCTCCCATAATTGAGTCAAACCAGCAGCTTAGGAAAAATGCCACCGGACCATTCTCATTTTTTTAAAGAAGCACCAGGAGCCCCAAACCTTTGGCAGACACAAGCACGTGAGGAGCTGGCCCGTGCCCTGCCCGTTGCGGAAGGCACCCGCCACGGACCTCTTCGCCTCGGGTTAAGGCGAGAAAAGCGGCTGGTTTTTTTTTTCCTTTCTCCTCTCCTTTTTGGGGAGCCGGGAGCCGGCCGTCAGCCGTGTTAGCATAACCTCTGCCGAAGGCGCAAGCGGGAGCGCGGCACGTGCGGTCGGGGGCGCCGGGAAGGAGCCTCCCTGCTCCCAGCGCTCCCGCTCTGGCCACGGAGCAGCTGCGGCCACGGCTCGGGGCGGCGCTGGCAGCGCCGGCGCTTTGCTCCTTTCTTTCCGAGGAGCAGGGAAGCTGCCTGCTAAAAATACCAAGCGCGAAGCGAAGGCGAGGGCTTTCTAGGGAATTTGCTGTGCGAAAGTGCGATGCGACGCCGGGCTGAGGGCTGCAAACGCTGCGCTCGGTGCGTGCTCCCGGCGTCGGGCAGGTCACGGGGGGGCAAACCACAGAGGCAATTCCCGCGGGGACGCGGGGATGCGGGAACGCGCCGGAGCAGCTAACGGCAGAGGGCAGGAAAGCCGGTTTGGAAGGAGCTCGCGACGAGGCGCTTTGGGCCACCAGTCGCCGCCGGCCGGGGGCCCCACGCTCGTCCCCGGGCCGAAGCGGATCCCCCCGCTCAGGCTGGGATTGGGGTCCGGAGCGCTCTGGAGCGAGGGGCCCGCTCTGGGTCGCGCTGGACATGGAGCAGGAGCAGCCCCCCGCGGCACCGGGCTCCCTCGGTGCCTCCGGAGAGCGGAAGCAAGGCAGGGCGACCTCCCCGGCCGGAGCCCGCGTGATGAACGCGGATGCTCACAGCTGTCCGAGAAGAGGAAGAGAGGGAGAGCTGCGTCTGCGGTACGCAGGAGCCCCACCGCATCCGGGCGCCCGGCACGCCTCCCTGGGGAAAGCCCGGAGCGCCGCGGGCGCCGAGAGGTCCCCCCCCTGCGCCTGCGCCCGCGCCTGCGAGCGGCAGGGTCCAGGAGAGGCACGGAGCRCGGCGGAGCCCCGTCCCCCGAGCGGGCATCCCGCAGGAAGGCGGGGGTTTCCAAGAGCCGCTTTGCCGAGGTGTTATCTGATCCCTGCTCATTTTGATTCCAAGCGCGCTGGGTGAGGGCCAGACRTCCGGAGCGTTTGCCAGGGCAGGGGGAACTGCCCGGGAACCGCGCAGGGAGCGCGGGAAGCGCGAGACGCGACCACCGCGGCCAGACGAGAAACTGCAGCAAAGCGCCGGGCAGCTGCCGCCGAGGCTGAGCAGCTCCAGGGGCTTCAAACTGCAGCGTGCAAAGAAGGTTCCCCGACGCTGCGGTGAAGAGCCGCGAGGGAGACGGTCCCGGCTGGAGGAGAGGAGCGTACGAGCAGCAGCGAGCGCGCCCGGGGACGGAGCGGAGCGCCTGCCGCGCCGCCACGAAGCGCCTGCTGCTTCCACCTCCTGTGTATTTCTAATCAGCATTTCGCTTCAGATTTTACCCATTCAACTAATTCCACTAATTCTAGGGAATTACAGAAATAATTGCTATTTTCCGATAGATACAGGCCTGCCTCTCAAGGCAGGAAAAAAAAAAATAAGGGGGGAAAAAAAAATCAATGAAGCAGTGTTTAAGGGAAGTCAAAATAAGCTATTTCCATCGCCTCATTTGCAATTAACTTCAGCGCATAACACAGTGGGAGGTGGTGCATGGGAAAAGCAAGACTTCGTTGTATTCCTCCCTCCTTTAAGTGGCGAGATCAGCGGAGATATACGCGTGTGGTGGCAGCTTCTCAGCTTACGGGTGTTTCAGCCTTTTTCCAAAACACCTGGGCCAAGCAAGGGTTCTGGGGCCGGAGGGACCTGCAGCAGCTGGTTTCCCTGCATTTTCTGACAGGGATCGGTGTTTTCCCTGAGCTCCATGCAAACGATCCCGCGAGGGGGAGGCCCGGACCCAGCCTGACGCTGGGAACCTCTTTCCGGCCTCTGCCCGGAGGCGGAGAATCCAGACCGCGAGGAGGAGGACGTGCGTCACGTAGCTCCTCTGACTTTTGGGCTGTGAGCTGCTTTCAAAGCGGCGGGTGAGCGCAAGGTGCAGGTCCGAGGCCGGCCGGCGGCGGTGCAGGGTGCCCGTCCCGCACCCGGCTCCGGCTCCCGGCCCGGCRGAAGAGGAGCAGAAACCTGGCGGCGCTGGGGGGTTCGTCCCAAGACACGTCGTGCGCCTCCTGGTGACCTCCACCGGCGAGGAGGGTGCTCGGTGCTCGGCACGCGTTTCTCATCCTTCGCCCTCCAATATTAAAACCATCGCTGACGTGGCAACCTGCTGATGTGCATTAAATATTCACCTACGCGATGCTGCCTTTGAAGAATTTTCCTTTTAACTGTTCTATTTTCATCACTGTCCCCACCTCTCCATAATGCTCCATCTTCTGCTCAAGTGTCATCTTCAGATTTTGTTCCCAATTAATATTTCTATGGCAACTGCATTTAATTTTGAAGTTGTAGCACTCACTCTGCGGCACGATCAGACCCTCCTCCCCAGCTCATAAATGGAAGATCCTCCGGAAAAAACAACCAGTTTTCTCCACCTGCTGTTAAGAAACTTCTGTATGGAGCTGGTAACACCTAGAAACCCCAATGGACTTGTTGATATTTCCTTCAGGAAAACGGAAACAGCCTGAGAAACTGTAATGTGGAGCTGGTGGCAGAAGTTCTTGCAACGCAGCAGATCCTGGCTTTATTGGGCTGGAAACCTTGCACCCCGCCGACGCCAAGTAGCGCTCATTCCCGTGCTAGCGGGAGCTCGGACTTCAGCTGCCTTCGGCTGGCATTGACGAGCGCTCGGCAGATCCTTGCAAAAGTCCCTGGAGACGCTGCGCCAACACGCACCGGCCCCACGTCACACCGAAGGGCCGAGCGTCTCCCCCGCTCGCGGGCAGCGCGGCCGGGATGTTATTTCTCGTTGTGAAACGAGACAGCGATCGGGAATTAGGAGTGTGGCGAAAGGAACTGCTATGTCGGAAACCCAATCCAATCCCGCATCCGATTTCTGGCGGGGACCGGCGCTGGGTGGGAAGGTTTCTCTCTGGTGCTCCGAACTGTGCAACCCAGCGCGGCGGGGTGGGAGTACCGTCGTGGCTCCGGATGACGATCGGGCTTTCCCCGAAGCGGCAGAGCGTAGCGGGAGCTGCTCGTGCTCGCGTGCGGGTCTGCTCGCTGCAGGAAAGGGAGGTGAGCGGCGCGGAGGCGCGCTGGCTGTCGAGGGCAAGATGGTAACTCCTGGTGAGACGTGGCACGAGCTGGAAGTCCCTGCAGCTCACCTGCCTCCTGGCCCAGCGCGTTCCCAGACCCTGGGAGTCAGACGGGAAGAACCTGGCTCCTCACCCGGCTCTGCTAGCGAATTGCTGCTCGCCTCCAGCCGCGGCACGTCGCCTCGCCGAGGTGCCGCCGGTGCTCCAGCTTTCCCCCGCGGCTTCCCCCTGCTCTCCGGTCCCCATCCATGTCCTTCCCGGGCAACACCGGGATGGAGACGCTGCCTCGGCTCAACGCCTCCGAGTGCGACCAGGAACCGTCCTGCCGGGCTAGTTTGCCGCTCGCAGACCCGGGCAAGGCAGGCTCGGCCAAAGCGCCCCGGCGCGCCGCCCTGTGCCGCGACGAGCTGCTTTCCGCGGCGGCCCGGAGGCCTCTCCTGCAGGGCTCAGCCCATCGCCCAGGGCAGTAGCCTTGGGCACRCTCTCGTGTTGGCCCCAMGTGGAAAGTTTGGATCCGGCTTTCYRACTCGAGACTCCGTGTCCTGCAAGGAGCCGAGCTCCCGCTTCCCCGGAGCACCTTGCCCATGCCCAGGCAGCAGAGCCGCGCTCCGAAGCCGTACCTTGGAAATGCCGTCGCCGCCCAGCAAAGCCCCGCGGGCAGCGCGAGCGCGCCGGGTTTGGCTTTCCCAGCACCCCAGACAGGCCCTGTGCGTACGACCTACGTTATTCCCCCTTCAAATGAGAGAACCGCAGAAGAATGTCATTTGGGAGCTGCGTAACTTAACTCTCCGCAGCTGCGGCTGCGGCCGGACTCCAGCTGCTCAGCCAGCGTCAGGACTTCTCCGCTCCCACACAAGCGCCGGATGCTTCCCTAAAGTAGCTTTCCAGAGAGGGCGCTTGCTGCGAAGGAAACGCCAGCAAAGAGAGRAACCCAGGCCAACAGCACGTACTTGGGTTTCTTTTCTCAGCCGGTTGGGACGTGCTGCGGCAGCGGAACGAACGTCGTTTTTGCTGAGATCACAACTGGAATGCAACGCTCCCAAAAGCCATCCTTCCCTGAGGACGCTGTTGCCCCAAAATGAGCCAAAAAGGAAGCTGCAAGGAGGCGAAACTGCAAAATCGCGGCACAAACGAGGCCGACCAGAGAGAAGCAGAGATCATGGTGGAAGGTGAAGCGCAGACCGACYGGCCCGTTCAATGTCATATCTCACACCCCCTCTCGCCCCCGCCGATTTTCCATGCTATTCCCCCAAAAAGCTTCTGATGCTCTGCTCACACATGCATTGAAACACAGCTTTGTTTAGGGAGCGGGCTCCCCGCGGGACGGACCCGGCTCTCCGTCGCGGCCGCGGTGGCAATGGGGCCGGGAGCCCCGTGACAGCCTCGCCAGCGGCCGCGAGCTCTTTCACCCGGAGAAGGTTATTAGTGCTTTTACCCCGCTGCCCGGCTCGTGGGCGGTCTGCCCACAGGGACATCCCCRGGACACACGGACACAGCGGAGCAGGTCGCCCATCGGAGGACGCGGTGGGAAGAGCGCCGCAGCGCCCGTTCCCTGTCGGATTCAATTAGCTTGCAGCGACCKCTGGCACGAGCTGTTGGGTTGGGAGCGTGCCAGCATCGTACGCCCCAGGTCATCCTCCAAGCGGAAGTGCCGCTCTCCSCCGGGTCTCCCAGCAGCGCTCCGCTCTGGATGCATCGGGAAGAGGCGCATAAATACAGACAGCTCGTCACTCATCTGGGGTGTTTTTCTTTGATATATTTTCAAGTGTGATTCGTCCCTCTGGAATTTCTCAGCACGTTCCTGCCCTAACGTCCCTTCACGCCTGGACAGCCGCAGCCACGAGCGTCCTGTCTGACGGCCCGGCGCCTGTCCAGCTGCACACCGCGCTGGATTCCCACCCCTCCCAGCGCTCCGGCTGGGGTACYGGGGGCTGAGGAGGTTCCCGTGTCTGCGGCGGGGGTGATGCCGGGTGGCCCGTGCCCCGAGCCCTCGCGTGCCAGCTGCGCACGGACCTGCTCGATACTCAGCATCTGCAGGAAACGGGAGAAAAATCGCGATGGAAAGTTCGGCGGCGATGGGCTTTGCGCTCGCGCCATCRTTTCCTCGCCGCCGCGCGGGTGGTAAGCGCACACCGGCGCGATGGGAAACGCCGAGCACGGGGGACGGGATGCCGGCAGCAGGGCGCAGGGCAGAGCCGAGGTCCTCTCCCATCCCAGAGACGCGGCCTCCCCGGCGGGGTGCCCTGAGCACGGCGCACAGCGAGCTGCGGGCACAGGCCACCGGAGAGGCCGGCGAGATCCCGCCGTCCTCGGCGTCGTGCCGTGGGGGAAGCAAGCCGCGAAGCTGCAGCGGTGGAAATGTCAGCGGACCTGCATCCCCGGGATGGGGCTGAGTGTTACGGAGGGAGAGAGGGGCTTTCTCCAGAATGGATGTTTCGTGGGAACATTGTTCTGCTGCTTTGGGAGTTTTCCTTTTCTTTTTTTTTCCGTAATAAAGGTGACATTATTTTGGTTGGGAAAATTTTGACTGTTTTTTGAAAGCTTTCCTCCGCTCCCTGAAGACCTCCTGATTCCTGCTCCTTGTTAACAGGGACAAGAAAAGAGGAACTGGGGAAAGCTGGAGGAGAGCAGAGGAAATACATTTCCAGCAAAATCACCAGGAAAAGTTTGTTCTGTGAAAAAATACATTTTTTTCTCTCCTCTGTCTCCTCTTTACTGAGCACAGATCTGGACCACAGACCAGCTCCTTGCTTCCTGCGTGCAGTATCGCCTTCTCCAGGAGAGGTACGACCTGCTGCTCCTCCGTTCCTGGAGAGCGGGGACACGAAACCTGCTTTGCCCAYGGAGCCTGCGATTGCTCCGGCTCCCGGAGGGCATTGAGGGAAGTGGTGCCGACGATTGAGGCATCTCCAGAAGTAGATCTGACTGTGTATAGCTGCATGGCCAACTGAAGAGTCCCCACACCTTCCACAGCCACCTTGCTAAGCACCGAATGACAGTAAATGTCATAACAGTGTCTATGAGAAAGCTCCAAAAACCCGGCTCCACTAGCGCGCCGAGACCGTTCCCTGTGCCTGCGCTGACCACGGAGCACAGCGTTYTCTCTGCCTTACCAGCAATAACGGATGACAACATCTTTTTCACCTGAGATCCTTAAGAGCGATCAGCAGCTTTGAGAAGGCAATTATGAAAAATCATCACTTCATTAGTTTCCTGAAACGCAGCCGCCGCTGGCGCGAAAGGCGGCACCGCTGCAAAGCTTGGAACAGCGTTGTGCTCAGCGAAGCGCCGGGAGGGCAGAAAAACACCCCGGCCACGCGAAACTGCAGAGGGGTTTCAGACCGAAATCAGCCTCATCGACACGCCGTGCCGTGGGACTGCCGTGCTCACGGGGGCTCCCGGCRCTACGATCCGAAGACCTTCTCCCGGCGGTGCTCCGTGCTGCCGAGAAAGGGAACCGCAGCCCCAGCGCCCATCCCTTGCCCTGCCGCGGTGGAGGGAGCWCGTCTCCCCTGGCAGACGAAGCAGCAAATCCCGAGCTGGAGACTTGGCAGCCAGGTGGAAGAGCTSTCTCGTCCCCGCAGCCCGTCCCTCGTTTGTGGCAAGGCTTTGTTTTTAAGACAGCCTTGCAAAAATGTYGTGAAAATTTAATTGCCCGGGCACAAAAATCTCATGGCCGCTCTTCACACGCATGGCGAGAAACACTTCCCAGCGTTTCATCCCTCTGCTAAAGGCTTCGGACCAGGAGCCCCGTCCAGGCAGCTCTGCAAACAGCCCGGCCGCAGCCGACGTGCGGCTCCGAGCCACAGACGCTCTCGGCCCCAGCCGAGACGAGGCGATGGCACGGTGCTTTGCACCCTCCCGCGGGCCTGGCTTGACCCCCCCCTGGTGCCGGGCTCTCCTCCGGGAGCGCTGCTCGTGGCCAGCTCGTGTCCGGGCTTTCCGAGCGTGAGTCAGGAGAGGCTGCGCAGCGGGTTCGTGGGGAGCTGCTGCTGCTGCGGTTTGAGCTCGCGCCCTGACCTGAGCCGGGTCAGGTTTGCAGCGCCAGCGGGGCCAGGGAGATCAAAGCGGGTTGAAGCTGAGCCTCAGGCTGCCCGGCTGGGGATGACAAGGCCAAGTGCAGACTGAAGGTAACCTGGACCACGTCCCTGGGCTGACGATGGGGTCGATYGCCTGCTGCCCACCAGGCCGCGCGCAGGGCACCCAGTCTCCTGCTGCCCTCCAATGCAGGAAGCCCCTGAGATGTTTCTTCACCCCATCGGGATGTGATGAACRGAGCTGCAAAAGGGACAGGAACGGTGCAAGCTGGGGGGACGGTGGTGGTGTCACCTTCATGCGACCACTCCAGCCTGGGTCCAGGTGGAGCCTGCCACAGCCCCGCCGCCTTGCTCCCGCAAGCCTGGCAGGGAGCGGAGCCTGCTCCGGACATGCATGGCAGCCCCTGCCAATTCATTACTCCCTCCTTCAAGGTGAAAACGTTTCACCTAGAAAATAAGAAGTGCTTTTAAAATTGCTGCCTAGCAGAAGCAAGGATCYGCAGTCAAGATGAAAAGTTGCACTCTGCATGAGTTAGCAGAGACAGCYGAGATGCTGCTGGGATATTATTAAAGGGCTCGTTTTAAAATAATCACGAGTTTCCAGGAGAGGCCTCTGCGGAGCGGGTCTGGCGCTGCCCTTRGGGTGCATCTGCCACCAGGGCAGGGAGGATGCACCTGCGCGGCTTGAGGCTCGGGGCCCGTCTGAGATATTCCTCTGCAGCYCCCGGTCAGGCAGGCATCAAGGCATGCGTTCAAGTCCTTTGGACTTCTTTGGAAATAGCAGCATGTGCTGCAAAGGAGTTCTGCTGAATCAGGACTCTGCCGGGGACGCACATCCTCTAAAGTGCCTAGCGTGAAAACACAGCCTAGATTTTCAGGACATTATGAGCTCTGAAGTCATGCCATAAATTCAGCAAGAACAGGCCTTGGAGATGTCCCTGCCCTCTCGACCCRCTAGTTCGAGGGCGCGCACGAAGGACTGTTTCTCCCGTGCACCCCAAGGCAATTACAGCCCCACCAGCTCCCCGTGGAGTGCTGACACAGGTGCAACTCACATTAGACCGGACTAAACCAAAAAACCACTCTCAAAAGACCTCACTGAAGYGATATCAGTAAGGGAAATGGGCATCTCCATGGCCCGGGGGACATCCATGGCCCAGCTGGACTTTATAAGGGTTACAAGCAAGAGTAGGCAAATATACCAACCCAAAAGGCACCAAAACACCCCTTTGCCAGCGCGGTGTTCGCTCGGTGCTCTYGGGAAAGGGGGTCTCGTGGCTGTGACTGCCCTGGCTGGAGAGGAGGGAGTGGAAGGTTTTTGGATGCAAAGATCATTTTATGCCCCTGTGAATACRGCTCCAGGCACAGGGGGGTCCTGGGTGAGCACCTAACACCTGAGTACGACCCCCCGAAGGATGTGGTTTCACATACATGAGCCCATGCAGGGCTCCACAGCCAAACAGCTCCCAGCCTGCCACCATCTGCGATGGAARAACTTCCTTGTGGGAACCGAACATCAGTCGGGAGTGAGTTGGAAATGCTCCGTGCTGTAGGCACTGGGCTTTGGCTTTTTCTCACTGCTCTTYAACCTTCTCCTGGACTGGTACTTAAGGAAAACCCTGACATTTACCACRAGAATTTCCTTTGGTTAAAACCAGAGACTCTGATTCTGTTAACAATTTTGTAATGAATTAATGAAATTAATGAAATTTTCCAGTGGAAAAGACRTTGTGAAACTCTCCTGGGAGCTTCCTATTTGACCCAAACAATCTGTCAAATGAAGACAACTGCAGTCTAGCCAGTTGGCGTCTCAGTGGGCTCTGAGCTCATCACGAGCATAACGAGCAATAAATAAGAAACCAGGAGGACAACTGCAGAGGCCAGAGAAGACTCCATTTGTCTTTGACTATGTCCATGCCCCTCGGCGAGAAGGTGACCTGAGGAGAAGGGCTGAAGATACAGGCTTCTGGGAGAGCTCGGTGTATTTAATTCTGGGTTTCTTTAAACATCAATAAACACCACAATAAGGTTGGAGGTGCCACTGCCCTTCAAAAACCAGACTTCAGTGCTTTTGAACCCAGGCCCTCACTACAAAGAGCCGTTCTCCCCATTTCAACACTGACCTCCCTTGCCACCATCAACAATAATATCAAGAAAGAAAAGATGCTTAAAACGACTAATAGCTAGAGCTAAAGAAGGGATTATCATTATCCAAATTGCCTGCTACTCGGAGAGAGCTGGGCAAGCTTCCAAGGAGGTGGTGAATCACATTTCCCTGCGAAGACGGGGGATGTTGTGTGCGACCCACAAGAGAGCAGCTGAGCAGGATCACTTGGCAGCAGGGCAAAGCGAGCGCCCGTGAGCTGGAGGCAAAGGCTGGGGAGCCCCGGAGAGTTACACCGTGCTTGAGCCTCTAGGGAGCAGAAAACACCCGGGGAGAGGCTTGGCAGGGCTGGAGGAGGGTCTTAGGTTATTGCAATTCTTTAGCAGCATCTTTGTGTCGTCGGGATGGAGAAAAACCACAAGCCTGTTGCGAAGCTGAATGCCCAGCCCTATAAACAGAGAGATAAATGCTTATTKCTCTAGAAGAGCAGCTATCATATTAGTCCCCACATCGTACGTCTGCTGCGCTGAATTACAGTTAAAAAGTTTGCATCGACTGTGCTGAGAATCGTTAAGCCACACACCATACRCTAATTACGGCGCCCTGGGTGAGAATGGCAATCCAAAGAGCATAAAATTATAATGACTGTCTTGGTATAATTAGACCAAACAAGATAAACAGTCCAAATAGCAACTGCAGCTACGGCACATTTACGCTCTCTATCTATAGCACGGATGCAGGATTGCGCTGGGCCAGGCAGGGAGGAGCGGTGCAAGAGGGAAACGGGAATCGCGAGGGCAGCGGTCTCACGGAGCATCGCTGGCTGGCGGAGCGGAGGGGATGTGGGCTCCTGCGGAGCCTGGCGCTAAGGGATTGCAYGGCGGGAGGTGAAACTCCCCAGTAAGAGCTCCCGTGCAGCCGCCCTCCCATTACATAACTCCTGAGGCCATATATRTTTAGCAAGGCCATATATATATATTTAGCAGGAGTGATGCGCACCAGCGGCGAGCTACGGAGCCAAGAAGCTACAGCGTAAAGCGCGTCGTGCCCTGCCCCGAGCTGCCTGATGAGACGGATACAGGAGATGCCCCAGTGACGCCAGGGCTTTGGCCGAATCGCGTCCGCGGCTCCTTGGAGGCGTTATCGCAAGACACTAAACTACGCGGAAGACAAACGAGCGCGTTCAGCGCTTGCATCCTTGCAGACGTGCCCCGACGCCGGYCCGCTGCGACGAGCAGAAACCTCCTCCTAACGCCGAGCGTGGAGCGAGCAGGGTGCACGCATGGGTGCCGGAGCTGCTTTTTGGGCTGGAAAGTCCCACTTCGACAGCCCGGCTCACCTCCGCTGCAGCCCGGCCAGCAGCTTTCTCCTCTCCCTTGCTCCTCGCTGGCTCCAGCCCTCCGGGGCTTTCTGGGCGCCAGCCTGAGATACCTCCCTGTGACACGCTGCCAAACTYGGCCATGGCCAGGGCATCGCGCGTGGCCAGCGCTTTGCGGTTTGGGTTTCGTCGGGACTGTTGGCCGACGGTTTCCTGGCGGCCGGAGGGGTTTGAACAGTTTCCCTCTGGTAGTCCTACCAGGGACCCAAAACCGACTCTGGCGCTGAAATCCTTATTGTTGGAATAACTTGAATTTTCTCTTAATTGGAAGCATTTTTGTTAAAATTAAATGTGCTTTGAAACAGTGACAATTTCAAATAAGGGGGAGCAATTTCAGTGAGACCAGAGMCCCCATCTCTGCCGCCTCCTGCCGAAGGAAAACAGAAACGTGCTCTCGCAAGGCAGAAGGGCGGCAGGCTTTCCGCGGGCTGTCCAGCTCCCTGCCGATGGGGAGGGAAGCAGCCCCTCGAGCCTGCTCCCTGCTCCCTCCTTCCCCAGGAAAAACGCGGCCGGGGGCTTGGGAGCTCCTGCGCGGAGAGCCGGAGAGCCGAAGGAAAGCGGGGACCGTCCCACCTCAATTTTTGTGCAGCTCGGAGTTTCACCCCGTTGCGTCTGTGCTGAGCCCCAGACGTTGCCCACGAGTAAATCGCGTCTCCCAGGCCTGGAAACGAAAACCCCTTCCCTCGTTTGTCCCAGTGATTAAATCATCATCGCTGCTGCAAATAAATACGTGCGCACGCTCGCTCCTCCGTTCGTGCTGTTAAAGCCCGGGCTCTCTCTCCAGCGTCTTCCGCAGGCCATATCTTCACTTCCATTTGGACTAAYGAAAGCAGAGCAAAGAGGAAAACATCCAGCATGGAGAAGGCGCCATTAGGATGTGGCACACTAAAGAGAGGAAGAGGACGGCGCATTAGAGGTGTGTGGCAATGGCACTTCATTAAATTCATTATCTTTGCAGATATAAACCACCCAAGGAACCCGTATTTTGCGCTCGCCGAGATACAAAGAGGCTGAAATATAGGTGTTATGTGTTAGCAGCAAGAAAAGTCAATTCTGGATCCTGCATGAGTGGAATGAATTGCTCTTAAAAAAATCTAATCAAGAACTTTTCCTTTCTTCCCTCTTTTTGAGCAAGTACGGTATGTGATGTGTATAGTCTCAAAAGGGGATTTACTAGACACTGCTGTGACTAAGGCAAGATGTAATTAGAACAGGGGAGGAACATTTATCATTTGCCAGAGTGAATTAGGTATTTCGACTTCTCAAAAGAACTGAACGCAGAGGGTGAATTTTTTTCCAATTTCTCTCACATCTCCAATATTATTAAGTTCAGCTAGAAAACACTCGAGACAAATTGGCTCATCTGAGCCCATCTCTTTATAATTGTTACACATTTTAAATTGGCTTAGTTAAATGAATGCTTCACATGGCGTTTGACAGACTCTGTTGTCTGGATGCGATATTAAAAATATCAAAATCAACACGAGAACCAGAGCAGAGCTTCGGGATATTGCTTTTCTGAGTGGTGTATATTGCTTTAGTTGAAATGTAGCATATACTTATGACTTTAAACATGGTTTCAGGCATAGATAAAGAGATATTATTCCTTTCCTATTAATAGCAATGCATTTTTCTCTTTTCTTTCCAGTTAGCGAGAAGTTTGTAAGCTCCATGCTGTAAATCATGGGGCGGACCAGCCGTGACTTAGTATACAGAAATCATCCATATAATGCGTATTCACAGCGCAAGCCGGCACAGACCGCAATGTCTGAGCACACGCTGCATTTGCAGCCATTTGCATGTAACATATTAATCTTCTTTCACAGTGGTTAGGAACAAACAGAACCGCCCGCTGCAATATATATAGGTCGTGCAGCAACCGCCCGGACCAGCCCCTCACGCTCCTTCTGCAAAGGGTCAAGAAGCTACGGTCTGCGCACGGCGGGTGACGGAGGCGATGCAAACCCCGGCAGCGAAGGAGCCTCCAGCCGGCCGCTTCTGCCCGGCTTGCGATTAACTCGGTGAGCAGATGTGGGGGACAGCCGGCCTCGGGGGCCGATTCCCTCCCGAAAGCCAGCGAGGGCGACGCGAAGCGGGAGGTGGAAACGCGGAGCGTCTCCCGGGCGCCRGGCTAATCTCTTCTTCCAGATTGTTTGCACCGCGCCGGTGTGCGCACGAAGTGGTTCGTGGGGCTCATCCAAAGGCTCCCGAGGTCCACGGGAAGGTCTGAAGAGAAGCGAAGGGGAAGAATTTGGGTCTGCACATTGCCAGCTTGATGTCAGATCCCATTTTCAGGACTCAAGAGCTTTGCRAAAATCCAAAGCCAGACAAAATAAATGCTGATGCAGGGAACTTCTGAGCAGCTCAGGCATGCGTTAGATAAGGGATCTTGTTTCTTCTCACCCTCCCCTTGGCTCTTGGGCTTCCTTTCCATATTGTTTTATCATGAACAGAAAATAACCAGAGAGACAGGGAGAGAGAGACTGCCAACTTGGTGATTTATGCTGACTTCAGAGCCGAAAACCGTGATAAAGCATTCAAAACGGTGGATGAGCACGAGCCGCGCCGGCAGCGGAGCCGGGCAGCAAGCCGTGCGTGTCCCCACGCGGGTGGCGGAACGTGGGGCGCCTTTGCCAAGTTTGGGCTGGTAAGAAGGCAGGAGGGGACCCGTCCGGCCTCTCCCCGTCCCAAATTTCCTTCCTGCGCTCGCTACCTGCAGCCGCGTCCACTCGCAGGGCCAAGCAAATCCACCTCTCCCTGCGCTTGGAAGGAGCTGGCTTTGCAGCTTCACGGCACAATYTGTCGCGTAGTCGCACGGCTAATCGTGTCGGCAGCGCTCTTCACAAAACCGGGAGGGAAACGGAGGGGTTCCCAGCCCGAGGCCCCCCTGCGCCCGACGCCCGTGCACTCATCGCCGTCCCCGCAGCGGGATCGCTCCCGTATTTAAACAGCGTCTCCCAGGGCCTTGCCCTCGCTCGTTTAAGAAAGGAGCACGYCAGCGCCAGGTCTGCGCGGTGCGACGACGGGCCCTCGGCGACTGCCCCGCGGGACGTCCCAGGAGAGAGAGGCGAAGAGCAAGGACGAGGGCGGCACGAGCATGGGCACGAGCGGAGCCTCCTCGCCGGGGCGGCGGGACCCAGCCGCTCGCAGCCCCCCGCGGCCGCGCACGCGCAGGGGCCGGGCTGCAGGGACCGCCGTGCTCTGCGGGAACACTTCAGCGCTCCGGCATCTCTCGCAGGCCRGCGGCCCGAGGCGAGAGCGCGCTGCTTCCGCGCCGCGGGCAGAGCTGCCCCGACGCATCCTCGCCGCCTGAACGGGGTGCCGACGGCGCCCGTGGCCCGCGGGGCTGGCGAGGGAGGGTCTCGCTCCCGGCGTGCCGGATCGCGCTCCGTTTCGAACGGCTTTTACATTCAGCTCGATGAATTAAAACCGYGCGGTTTAACAGCGGTGTGATGGGTTATATATACGACGCGTTAAACAGGTGTTTGAGGTCTAGCAATTATCTAATAAGAGACTCATACATATTACAGTAGATAAACTTCAATAAATACGTTCTTAATCAACCGGAGAGCACTCAACGTGCAATTACCGGCCCTGCCACGAGCCGCTGATTCAGCGCGAGGCAGGATTTTACGTGCGGCTTCGAACGCGCGTCTCCCGCCGCGCGTGGGCTTGCCCGCGGGACACGGCATGGTGCCTCCGCCCTGCGGGTCAGCGCTCCGGACGAACGGCGGTCGGTCCGTCCGTCCCCTGGCCGCCGTCGGGTGACGTTGCCCCAAGGCGCGCTTGCCCCAGGAGAGGCCGGCGCGGGGAGGGCAGGAGACCCGCGCAGGGGGGTCGCCTTGGGGAGCCGGCGTGGTTGCGGGCGGGGGGACGATCCCGGCCGAGCTCAGCTCCGCACCGGCCGGGCGTCGCGGTGGGACAGGCCCGCGCCCCCGCGCTGCTCTTCGCCCGAGGTCTGGCCCTGCTGCGGCCCACGCGGCCTCGGGAGAGCCGTCCGCTTGCCGTGGGCTGGGCGATCTCCGAGAGGACGGCCGGGCGGACGCCACCAGCGATCACCTCCCGCGCAGCCGCTGGAGAGATGGAGGAGCGTCGGCGGCACGAAGGCCTTTCCTCCTCGCTCCGTCCCCATCAGCCCTGCTTGTCCAGCTGCTCCCACGAACCCGCACCGCGCGGGAAGCGCTCCAGGACGGAGGGCCAGGGGCGAGTCTCAAATTGAACCCAGCTGTGGGCTCAAGCACGTAAGCCTGGCTGATTTGCCACCCTCCTAGCTCGGGTGTGAAATCTAATTAGCGCGTTAGCGCTGGCTTTCCCAGCCGTAAAGCAGCGGGGGAACTGCCCCGAGCCGCGGGAGACGAAGGCGCGTGTCCCGCCGCCGCCTGGCCTCGTCCCTGCCGCCACCGCGAGGAGGCAGCGCTCGCCCCGGAGCGAGGGGACAGACGGACAAGCGCCAGCGCCGTCACCTCCCGGAGCCGAGGAACGGAGCAGGGGCTGCTGCTGCTGATGGGCGAGGACCCAGGCGCGCACTGCCGTGCCGGAGGGCCGGAAAGCCGGAAAGTTATGGCCGGGAAAGCACTGCGGGGTTAGCAGCCCTCTCTCTGCAGCGTCGGGGGATTTATTCCTCGCGGCCGTTCCCGCAGAAACCGGAGAGGGCTACGGCCGCGGCGGCAGACAGCGGCGCCGGCGGGAAGAGCTGCGATCCGCCTTGCCGGCGAGCCATCCTCACTCCCGCCAACCACGCAGCTGAGCGCAGTTTTAAATATAGCAGCAGCRCGGTGCGATCGCCGCCGAGCCCCGGCCTGGAAACCCGAGTCGGCCTCATCGATTTCGCAGCGGCCAAGTGCGCTGGTCCGACGCGTGTCCCGGGAGCCGCGGCTCCTCCGGCACGGCCTTCCCCGCTTTAATGATTTCTGCTAACCAACCAGTTTGCCAATGCGACGCCAATACGGAGCGCTGTGCACGAGTCAGTAGACTTTTATATCGCTCTGGCGGTGCTTTTTCCGTCATTACCAGGGCAATTTTATTGATTGCTGCATTGCTGCCTATTTAATTATTCCCTTTTAATCCCTTCAAGCAGATGAGGCATAAAAGCGACAGCCTCCCCGCCTGCGGCCGCTAATGACTCCGGAGCAACGTGCCCCCGTACGAGCCTGGCAGGCAACCAAATGCCAAGCCGGACCGTGTCTCCCACCTAGGAGCTCCGCGCTGCGCTGCCGCATGGCGACAGGCATGCCGGAGGGAGCATCGCCTTAAATAGAGAAGTCGGAGGAAGGAAAACAGGGAAGCAGCGGGAGAAGGGTGCCGAGGGATCTCACCAGCTGCCCTCCGCCGTTAGGTTATTGCTGGTTTTCCACCTCGCGGCTGTTGCAGCAGCATCGGCGGCCGCGTCCTCGCCGAAGCAGGACACGTCGCCTCCCGAAGGGGCGAGCGCGCCGCTCCGGGCGCTGCATCCCCGCTCCCGGGGCTTCTTGCGCTTGCAAAACGCAAAAGCCGGACCGGGCCGAGTTTCGTCTGACGGGCTCGGGTGCAGGGAAAATGAAAGACATCATTGGCTTCTTTTTTTAGACCTGCGCAGAGAAGTTGCACAGTTTCAGCTGATAAATAATTGAGGGGCTAATGTGATTTCAAACTGAGCACTTATTAAATGGAAACGTCCCTGTCGGCAGATGAATTCCTGTAAATTTTCTCTGGTTGAGCTCAGATGCCCGTTTTCTGCTTTGAAGCAGATGAGGTCACCCTGGCTGGAAAGAAAACGTTGCGGTTGAAAGGGATCCGGGCCTTTGGAAAAAAAGAAAGATAATAACAATAATAGCAGTAATAAAGGACTGAGATTATAAACGCTGGAGGAAATCGAGCCCCGGCTCCGAGCACACGTCCGCTTCCCCTCTTCTCCCACGAGCACGACTCAAAAGCTGCACGGGGGCAGTGGCGCGGGGCCGCGCGGTCCCCCCTGCCTCCGGCGCGCTCCCGGCCCGGCCGGCATCCAGCCACCCCGCACGCCGGAGCGGCAGAGGCGGCCGCGGACCCCCAGCGGGGCAGAAGCGGTTTGGCCCTTGATGCAGCCGGACCCCGGTGGCGGAGATGCCCCCAGGGTCCCGGGGATCCCGCCGGGCACATCCCGGCGCCAGGAGCACGGCACGGCCCCGGGACGGCGGGAAGSGCGAAGCGGCGGCCGGGGTCCGGGGGCACCGCTCCCCCCGCGCCGCCACTGTGTTTACGCTCTGCCTTCCTTCAATTATAATTAATAGCAGCTCATTATCAGGAGGGGACCGTTTATAAGATTCAATTAGAAGCCATTTATTTTAATGCTTTTGAACACAAAACGAGTTTGATCTCAGGAAACATTTCATTAGCATAATCTTCCCATAACAAGATCATCTCTGAGCTTGACGGATCTGCAAGCCGGTACCAGGGGCAGAAACGCCGGGCACCGCGATGCCGGAGCCGGGAAGGTCGGCGGGGAGCCGCGACGGAGTCCTGCGCGCTCCTGGCCCCGGCTGCCCTCGGCGCCGCGGCCACCGGCTTGGGACAGCGAGGATCAGCAATGGGTCCCCGATAGCCGTTTGCCTTTGGAGAAACTCAAACAGGGTGTGGGTGGCACGACACCTTATTTTCCGGTCTCTCCAGCTAGGAATCAGCCTGTTGGGCTGGTCCAGCTCTCCYGCAAAGCCGGGAGCTTACGGCGAGCCGGCATCGCTGCGCAGAGAAGGAGTGAGATCATTTTATTTGACTGCTCAGCTTAGGAAATTTAGTCATGAAGCAGGAATGAAAACTTGCATCTACTCCAAGTCAAAATACTCAATACAGCACGGTCATTTTTTTCCCTTCGGATAATAAACTCTGATTTGTTGCCCATATGGAAGACGTGTCGGTTTTCCATRTACCGGATGAGTTATACGTTTCATAAGCTAAGCTGTCCATATATTCAAAGGAATATGAAATCACTCAAGCTGTATAGTGCACCACCATGTATTCTGGATATGAAAYTACACCATGAACATATTTTTAAATGCCTGGTCTTTACTGGAGCCCTGTCGGGAACCATCGCGTTTCCGAGAATGATCCTCTGCGACACCCGCTGCAAAACGGCCCCGGCCGTCCCCGTGCACCTTCGCGGTGGCGGCGGGGCCCCRGCAGCACCCTCCTCCGGGCAGCGGCAGGGCTGGGCGCCGGAGGGTGGAAACGCCGATCCGGAGGGGAGCGCCGGCCCCGCGGGAAGGGAGGAGCAAGCCGGCACCTCATCCAAACGCTGTGCGCAGCCCTGGCTCCCCACGCCTCCGCGCAGGTTATACACGTAGAAAAGGAGGTGTCCCGATCTCAGCAGGCTTCGCCTCCCAGCCGTGGCTTTCMGCCGCCGGCCGCGTGCTCCCGCGGCTTCCGGGGCAGGCGGGCTACGGCAGCAGGCTTGCAGGAGCGCAGCCACCCCACGTTTGGCTTGCAAGGCGAGAGGGAGCCCTCGCCGCGCACCGCCCCAGCTACAGCCGGCTTCTCCGGGGCTGGGCCGGGCCTGGGTCCCGTCCTCGGACGTGCCRCGCGCCGCGCCGGAGCCCCCCGGACCTCGGGCTGCCRCCCCGCTCAGCCCTTCCCGGGAGCAGGCGGGTTCGGCAGCGGGCGGGAAGCCAATYGCCCCCTTCGCGGCCGCTCTGCGTTTCCCGGGATCGGGTTTTAAAGCCGCCTGGAACACACGGAGACAAATCTCCTTTGGCTGCCTCCGAAGAAATCTCCGGTGCCGTTGCTCCGTATTATCTGCTAATAAAGGAGGCAGCTCTCAAATGTTTTTAACGTATGGGCCATACATTCTGTGAAACATAACATACGCAGCGAAAAAAATACTGCTTCCCCATCTGGGCTTCGAGAAGCCACGGAYCACAGCGGGCTGAGCCAGATGGCCTGGTAACTCGGTGCAGCTGAGCCCGAACCGCTGGGCCAAACCCATCCCCACCGCAGCTACGCCGCGGCGAAGGGCTTGCGCCTGGGTCTCGTCTAGCTCCTTGCATCTGACTCCTGCAATATGTGAATTATCTGCTCATGGAAGTGATTTTATTACGGATATCTGGGAATCTTGTTTCTGCAGYTGTTCCACCCACTCTCCGCAGGCTTAACACGGGTCTCTCCCTCCCTTTCCGAGGCCRGAGCGCCAAACCAGATGGAGCCTCCTCTGCTTTCCCACTCCTGCCCCGGCCCCGCCACGGCTCCTTCCGCAAATCCCCTCGCGCCAGGCGCTCGGCAGAGACGGACCCAAACGCTCAGCGCTGCCTGTGAACAGCGTCCGGGGTCGCGCTCGGAGGAGCTCGATAAAAGACGACCACAGCTGCATCCTTCCCCTGCAAAACAAGCGCCGTCCCTAACGCGGCGGGACACCAGCCTGGCCGAGAGGCTGCCGGGACCGCGGGACAGCTCTGGGGGCAATCACAGCGCGGGTTCGGAGGCTCCTCGTYGCACCAAACCCTTTCCCACCCGAAYRTCTGCCGGCCGGAGGCTCTCGCGCCTCCTCGGGGCCCGGGATCTCCTTCCCTCTGCCAGAAGACACCAGGACGTGCCAAGGGGCCGTCCTGGGCCCCGGGACAGCGCTGGCGGGCCGGCTCTGCACCTTGGGAACCACCCTAGAGACCCCACGGGCAGCGTGCTGGTTTTCCGTGACTTTTCGGTCAGAGGAATTCAGTAGGCAATTACCCCCTGCTCAGCTCGTGTTCCCGAGGAGCAGCCCGGCTCCCTAACGCTCACCGCGCTGACCGAGCCCCGGTAGAAAAAGCAACAAATCCGGTAGGAGCCTCCCGCCCCTCTGCACCGCGTCCSCAGCGTTGCACACGGAGCAAGTAAACCCGAACGAAGCCTTGCAAACCCTGTCTGCGTGCRCACGAGTGACCGCGGGCACCTGCCCGCCGACGGGGCTGCGAACCGGCCCCGGGCAGCACCGGCACAGCCACGGCACGGAAATGGTGTCCCCAAAAGCTCCACCGGTGCGCTAAGCTCGCRCGGGTCCAAGGGGGCTCCCGGTCTCCTGGCAGCCCGGCCCTCCGCCACGGAGATGGGGAATGCTGCCGCCGGCTTCACCGGGAGCCCCGTTAGGTGACTAATCACACGTAGGGGTGGAAAGCCGAGCTGTTCCATCAAAGGGGAGCAAAATGCTCTTCCATCCTGCGCTAGGGATGTTCTCGGCTGTTCCGACACTTAGCGATTGGGTCGGGAAGGAGCAAATGCTTGAGCCAAAGCTCCTTCGGGGCTGCCGCCTCCCGGCCAAAACCTCCTGCCGCTTTTGAGCCAGCGCGTGCTGGGCCGGGCTGCCGGAGCACCAAGCGTGCCGGGTCCGGGTCCAGGTCCGGGTCCGGGTCCTGCCCGGCGGCTTCGCCCGGTGCTCCCAGTGAGCTGCCTCGGGGCGGCAGGTCTCCGCCACGCTCCGCGCTTCTCCCTTCTCCCTGCCCGGGTTAGCAGAGCTATGAATCACTCGTCTGAAATAAGGACGCCAGATGCATGCAAATAGGAGTCGTTTTACGGAGGTGAAAGGAAAGCCAGACCCGCCGCGCATTCCAAGCCGCTGCAACAATAAAAGGAACACGTACATAAATCAGGTTATTCCGATGCCAGAGATAACCCCTTTCCGAGAACACGCCGGCTGGCCGAGCCGACGCCAAGCGCAGACACCGTCGCGCTGCCCGGCCTTCCCAGCCGGCAGCTCCCTGCGGCACAGCACGGCACGGCGCGACACGGCACAGCACGGCCCCCACGGCGTCGGCGCTGCGGGAGGTCAGGGTGGCACGGTGCCCGCGCGTGGCCGTGTCGCCCCGTGCAAAGCGGGAGCGCAGCAGCGCGTGGCGGCCGGCGACGCCGCCGGGATCCGCTGCAGCGGAGCAGGGGACTTCGCTCTCCCATTTTACAGTGGATACGGAGCAGCTCAGCATTTACTTGACACGTGCTAATGCAGCCCAGCTGTTAAAGCAACATCTCTAACATGAGCACCGGCACGATTCCTCTGTGCTCYGGGAGGGACGAACCCCCGGCCTCGTTTGCACTGAGGTCCCGCGAGCCCGGCGTGCTAYGAGAGAGCCCGCGCGCTAACGCAACCCCCGGGGAGGCCCCCCAAAACCCCCCGCCCCAGCGGCACCGCTCGCCTCCGCAGGCCGTTTGCACCCGTCGCAACCCGAGCAAAACCTGCCGCGAAGGCAAGGCAGGAGCTGAGGCCGAGGGCTCGGAGCTGACTCGCCCCGCGGCGCAGATCAGCGCGGCGCCCAGGCGTGCGCGGACGGGCGCCACGAGGGAGCACCCTCCGTTTCCGGGAGCGCCCCACGCGCGGGCACCGCGCGCCGGAGCCGGCGGGGATAACCACGCACGTTTCCGGAGCGGCCGTCATGGATGCACTTGCCCTCGCGAGGAGCTGCCGCACCGCCCACCACGGCTCAGAGCGAAGGCGGCGTTCCTGCATTCCCGCCCGGCCCAGCCCGGATTCGGTTGGGAAGCGGCAGCGCAGCAGGGCTCCGCTCTGCCGCCGCCGCGCGCCCATCGACAGCTCCTGCCGCCTGCTGCCCCCCGGGGTTTATCCAGCCGCTCTAGGAAATGCAATAGCGAGTCTGCGCAGACCAGCCAAAATCCACCCTCCCACGCTGTCCTGGGTGCGAGAGTCGCGTTTTCCTTAAAGACCCCTTTCTCCCCTTTCCTCTTCCGAGAAGCTCCTACCGCCCCGCAAGGCCAGCGCCAGCTCCTCCAGCGCCGGGGTCCCCCCTGCCCGGCACCCCGCGGCGGGGTGGCCCGTGCCGAGGGACGCCGCCGGCAGGCACCGGGGCCCGCGGGGCGAAGGAGCTGCTGCCTCGGCCGCAGGGGAGCAGCGCGCGGGACGGAGGCTGCTTCGGGGCTCCGAAGCCTCGCGGGCCAACAGGGCCTCGTTAAAAACAACGCGGAGGTTCGGATCCTGCCTCCAGCTAGCAAAACTGCTAAATGGGAGCAGCCTGCTCCTGCCGGAGCCGCGGATTAGAGCCAGCCGTGGGATGCAGCGCTGTGTTTGCACGCTCGGAAAGGCAGTAAATAAGGAAGCAGAGTCCTCCAGGCCTCTCCTGCCCTCCAGGCAAGCAAACCGCCGCGGAGAGCCGAGGCCAGCAAGCAGGACACCGCTGCTCCCGCGTACCAAGGCTTTCACGGGGGAAAGGCAACAAGGAAGATGATTTTGAGCTGCACCCAGCGGCACGCCGAGCTCCGCGCAACCTCCGCTGCTTAACTTCACCGAGAGCYGCATTAACCAAGCCAACTGCCTCCTTGCCAAATGCAAACGCGCTCCTGCGGGGGAAAACAGTGAAGGGTTTGGATGAAGAAGCTTTAAAAAAACCAAAAAGGAAGGCATCCAACAAACACCGAAGAACAGATTTCCAAAAACTCGGAGGCGTAAGCGGCTGCCCTTAGGGGACAGCCGGTTTTAAGTGTTCCCCCGAGCCATCGTTTCGGCCCCGTGTTTTGCATCCCTGGGACCCCCCCGTGCGCCTGAAGAGCTTTTAACGCCCGGGCAGGTTTGCCTCGGTTTCCAGCCTTTGCGTGCCCAGCGCTTTCCGCCCGGCAGGAACCGCAGACCATCCCAGGGCATGCACGGAGGCTTTGAAAGAAGGAAAAAAAAAATGCAGCAGAGTTCCTGGACTCTCCACCTTGGAGAAAGGCCGCGCAAACGGCAGGGTCAACGCCAGAGGCAAGCGGTGCAGGGGGCTCCCGCGCCAGCAGCCGCAGCCCAGCCCCGACCCYGCGGCTGCCCCCGATGGGGGGAATGGGGCAATTTTCACCAGAAGAAAGACAAGGGAGAGCGGGGATTTTGAGGCAACCTCCTGGAGAGACGGCCAAAAGCAGGGACGACGGCTTTCGCAGCAGGAGAGGATCCGGACCCGAAAAGGCAGCGCCGGGCGTCAAAGGYGAGAGCGCAGCTCCGCCACGCAGCGAGCGGCGGCTCCCGGGGGAGTCGCAATAAGCCGGGCTTAATTCCCTATAGCCCTGCTTTTTTTAATTTTCGCTCCCCCTGACTCTTCGTTTCCCGCTCGCAGCCGCCGCTCCTCCGTCGGCGTGCGGGAAGCGGCTGGATGCAGCCGCGTCCTTCTCCCGGAGGAACCGCTGAAACACCAGCGAGCGGGGCAGCGGGGCCGTTCGGTGCATCAACCCGCCTGGGCCGCCCCGGCCAGACACCGGTTACATCGCGCCGCTCGCAAGCGGGTAAATAAAAGCTGCTGCTGCTGCAGTACTGACGTAGCTGCGCCGTCTTCTGAACGCCGCGTTAGGGTCCTGGGAGCAGAGGGAGGGAAAACCTGCCCTTGCCGCCACCCGGAGCCGGCACGGGCGAGCCGCGGGCGAGCCGAGCTCGCGGCCGGCGACCGTCGCGATTCCCCCCTTCCTCGCGTCGGACCACGGCACTCGGGAGGATTAAAATGGAAGTTTGTTTTAAAGTCAGCTCAAGTCCAGGTTTCTGGGCTTTCCAGATGGTTTGGCCGTCTGGGGAAGGATTTTGATGCCTTTCACGGAGAGAGCCCTCCCTGGAATATGTGAAATGTGAACTAGCATTAAAGTACAAAGACAGATTGCAGGGATTTTTTATTTTTTTTCTATTCAAAGCAGCAGACTAAAAATACAGATGTGTCAAGAAATCAAAGGGCGGCCTTTCCGCTTCACCGCCACAGTTGTGGGATTCTTTTTATAGCCCGAACGTTGATGTAAAACGAGCCTTTCCTAAAACGTCTAAAGTTAAGAGCCTGTTTCTGCAGGGGAAGTCGCTCTTTGAGCGCTGGATAGTCCCGGGCACGCAGGACACGGGGCCCCGAGCAATAACCGGGGCAGTCACGGGGACGACAGCCTCGGATGCACCCGGCCGCTGGAGCGATGCGCGATAGGTTTGYGCTGGGCGTTAAAAGCCTCTAAGGAGGGCAAAATAAGGCAAATAGGAAAGACCGTTTTCCGCTCGGAGCAAACAAGCGAAGGCCAGAGAAGGGCTCCCGACGGAGGACGCCCCGGGGTCAGCGAGGGCCGTCGCCAAAGCCGGGTGCGGGCGGAGGAGCCGACGTCCAGCCTCTGCAATCGGCACGGGGCAGCGRGCGTGCGCACGGAAGAGCAGCCGCAGACACGCTCGTGCGTGTGCATACGTGCACRCACACTTATATGTATTTATATTCGTGCATACACACAGAGAGGCCCCGGGAAGGCCGGGCTGGCCGCTTATCTCGCATCCGTACCGCCGAGAAACTCCCACTTGCACTTGCTGTTTTCCAGGAGAGCTGCTGCAGCTCCAGTTTCAACCCTCCGCAGAGGGGAAGGCTCACGTGGCTGGCTGATTTAGCCAAGAAAATCCATACATGGTAGAAAAGTTTTTAAAAGGCATAATCGTTTCGATCTCGGGCAGAGCCAGCGCRCTGCGGAAGGAATTTCGCAATTGGCAGGGCAGGGGAATCGATTTAAGGTGTTTACACAATGCAAAGCTCCCAGGGTATAATTATCATTTTATAGTCAATCAGTTGTAATTCTGATCTAGGAGTCCGGCGCGCTAAAATTTGCATTCACGGGTACCTCTGATAAATTAGGGAGGATTACCGCGTCTGTGTTTGCAGGGATTTGGGTCTGGCACTAGGGGAGGATTTCAAAGCGGCAAAGTTTCTGCCTCTGCAGCTGAATACACAAGGGGCCGAGGAATTTAAAGCCATTTAGTTCTGGCAGAGAAGTAGGATTAAAGCCGTGGAGAGGGCAGGGATCTATTCTGTATTTGATTAGGAGTTTTATGATGCAAAGAAGCTTTGGGGAACGCTGCAGCTCTCCATGCACGGGATTATACGCGCCGCTGTATTAATTAYTAGTGTTAGAATAACACCTAGAAGCCCCAGCAGAGCGTCGAGCCCTCGCGCTCGAGGCACCGAATGTGCAGGGTTTGATGCAAATCCCGCTAAAGCGACCCCAGATCCGAGCCCGCCTTCCGCGTGCTTCGGAGGAGGCGGCTGGAAGGGATCCTCCGGCGCGGGGTCGCGGCGGGSCTTACCCGGAAAACGACGGGGGGCAGAAATTCAGGCTCACGTGTTCAAAAAGCGAAYGCGTCCTAACTCGAGACGAAAAGCYGAAAYCTCAAAGGCTTCGGCGGGCTGAAACCAGCCCACRCTCCGTCTCAGAAGAGCCGAGGCGCAGTCAGCCGGGGACGCCAGCCGCTTCCTGGAAGCGCCGGCACCGCGCGKCCCGCCGCTGCTGCCGCCGGCTCCGCTCGTCTGAGCACAGTTCTCAGCAAGGCAACCGCTAGTCTCAAAACCTCGTGTTCAGGTTGAAAAACGCGAGCAATTTTGTTTTGGTTTTTTTGTTTTTTTTTTTGGCTTTCACGAGTTTATTTCCTAGTAGAAAGCTTTGAATAATCATTTCCATAAAGCTTCTAGGCGGTATTTTTTATTCAATGCAAATTTTAAAGAAAAAAACGGCAGAAAACGTCTTGAAAGGGAGGGGCGGAAAAAGAGACTTTCGAATATCTGCATTAYTCCGGGGTTTGTTCCTTCGTCCTGCCGGGCTGCAGCCTCTCCCGTGATGCAGCCGGCACCCCGCGCCCGGCGGCCCCGTCCCGCCGCTCCCTCGCTTTGGCGGGTGAGCCGGCTCAACCCCCCGAGACGCCGCCGCCTTGCCCGGCCGCGGCGGGGAGAGGAGGGATTTCGGCAGCGGGAAAGCTTCGCCCCCCGGCCGCCGTTTGCAGCGCCCATTTCCAAAAGTGCCTTTTATCGGCACGATTAATAGACCAAAGGGGAAGGCAGGGGGAAAAARAGAAAAAAAGCGGAGAAAAGGCCCCGGCGGCAGCCGGGAGCTGCGGGACCGACACTCCCGAGCCAGCCGCCGTCCTGGGGGAGGCAGCGGCTCCGCACGCACGCCTGGCGCCCGGCGCGCGCAGGCTTTGTCATGGTAATGCCGGAGCCCGGCCGGGCGGCGATAATCCCCCCATTCTCCGCCGTTTCCTCGCGGGGCTAAAGATCACGGCGCATTAACGGGACGGATGTGCACTCTGAACCAGAAGCTGTTCCCGGGGCCATAAATCAGAGCCTGCCGCAGCGGCACAATGGCCCGGGAATTAATCACCCTGTCGGCTTCCCAAATGGAAAGGACGTCGTGCATCCGTGCTCGCGGACACGCGCGCGGCTGTGCGGGGACGTCAGTGCAGGGACGGGGGGACGTCGCGCCCCGTCGCCGTTGCAGCCAACCAGAGCCACGGGGAGACATGCGGCTCCCTGGAAAACCCCGGTGGCAGCATGGCAACACCAGGAAAAGCTTATCCTGCTCCCTCTCTCCTCGCCATGATGTTGCCGGAGCCTCCAGGAGAGGAATAAACACACCCAGCTGGGCGGCGAGGCCCCGCCRCTTGCACTCGGGATAAATCCCCGAGTTTTGCTTTCTTGTGCTGGTGCAATTAGTTCACCCACAGACCGGAAAAACCTACTTTCCGTAGGCTGCAGTGTGCAACCTGGCTTAGCAGGGAGGCGGACTGCAGGAGTGAGCGGAGAGCAACAAATGGAAGGGAAAGAAAACACCTTTTCATTAAATTGCAGAAAACAGATGACATTTGCRAATATTCCCAGTTTAAGACGTCGTTCTCTCCCTTTTTTGCCTTTCTCAGAGGCAGAAAGCCCAGGAGAAGGGACCCCGCATCCCTTGTCCACAGCTTCCTGCGGCTCTTTCCGATGCGGATTCCCCCTTTGGGGCAATAGGTCGCAGCTGGATCCCCAGCTCCGCGCTCGGGCCGGCCGCTGCCTGCAAGGATCCCGCGGCTGCAGCCCGATGCACAGCACAGCGCGGCACGGCACAGCGCAGCACGGCGCGGTGCGGCACGTCGGGCTCGAGCACCGCCACTGCCGCCGCAGGAGGACGTGGTGCGGCTCCGAGGCGAGCGGCGATGCGCGGTGCCCCCCGGCCGCTCCGGCAGACACCTCCGTTCTGCACCTCCCGCCGGCGCAGGAGATTTCTATTTCTGAAAAACCCAGTCCCTCTCCCCCCTGCCCGCGCCCGGGAAGGTCGCATCAAGTAAGCGGTGAGGTCCCCGTCTCGCACAGGCTGTTCGGGGGCTGTTTGCAGGGTGTTGGTTTGGTTTTTTTGAGGCTCGAGAACTGGTGCAGCAGAGAACGCACCCGACGTCTAGTCCTCGTTTCACGCGAAACACCAGAAAGGCGCGAAGCCGCCGGCGCCCGGCGCCCCGCCAGCAGCCCCGCTGCGGCGGCGATGTCTCGGCGGGCAGCACGCCCGCCCGTGCGGCTCTCCCGTGCCGAGCGGTGACGCCGGGAGCCCCGGGCACTGCTCGCGCTGCCCTCCGAGACGCACGGACTACGGGAAGCGGAAGGCGCTGCTCCCTTCGGGAGCCCACGCAGCAGAATTTATGCGGAAACGGGCTCTAACTACGCGGCGGCTAATGGAAGGAAGAGGCTGTACGGCAYGAGCGAAAATACGATCGCGGCGACGCGCAGTGAAATTGCTGGTATCCATCAGCTCGGAGAYGCCGGCTTATAAAGCGTAGGCTCGTGCTGTCGGCTTCACAAACATTGCAAGAGGGAAAGGGGAAATTATCGTGCTTTTCCAGCCTGGCTTTCCTCCCATCTGTGCTGCATAGCTGGTCCCTTTCCACACTCAAAGGTGTAAAAGGACAAAGAAAAAAGAAGTGACTAAAACATAAGCCACGGTGAAGCAAGCCGATTTAAGAGACATCTGCGTTCAAGGAAACAAAACCAAATCCATCACCACAGACCAAYGGCAGTTTTTCGGAGCTGGCAGTTCGTCCACGGTTGTTCCTGCTCTTTCCAGGCCCTTCGCAGCCTGGCACAGACAGTGTCTTACGTAACGCAGTGCGTTAATTTTTCACATCCCGTAAGGATTAAAAGACAGGTTAGGCGACTCCTTTCGGAAGCCCCCAGCTAAGCTCTGTCGTTCCATGGAACAGCACCTGCCAGAAGAGGTTTTCTTGGGAAATTAAGACAGGAGAGCGGGCAGGTCGGCGAGCRGCATTTCCCACCCTCGCACAGCTATCACGCCTTGCCTGCAGTCACAATTTCTCCACGAACTGCAATCTCGCTTGGTCTCGCTACGAAACCCTTCCTGCAGGCGTGACAGCGACGGGAGCTGCCCGGACCCACGGCAGCGTCGAGGGGAAATCACGCAATTTATCTTCCAAAACAAGGCGCTTTTCCTAGATGCGTTTGCTCTGGGTTGTATTCAATGTCCAGGGGCTACCAGGACGGGCAGGTTTTTAAATTGCTCATTGCTCCTCAGCTAGGAGCCCCAACACCCAGGCGACACGATACCCCGCGCCGCGATTGCGCCTCTGGGCAGGGTAACAGGGCACGGACAGAGCTGCCGCTGGTCTGAAAACCATCAGCGTCTTGCGGTGGCTGCTGCCTCTGCAGCCGTAAAGGCAACGGTCAAATATGTATTCAGGGCAATTTCCCTAGAAAAACCTCTTTGCCTTATGTTTGTTAATACAGCATTAATTCTTTCCATTATGCTGCTCCGTAATTGGGGCATAATCCGGAGCATTTGGCACGTTGACTCTTGCGGGAGAAATTCTAATAGCCATTTATAGCTGACATGATAGAGCAAAAAYAAAAAAACCGCCGCGCTCAGCCAGGCGGGGAACATTTCGCCTCTAAATTGCCATTTTTAGCTGCCTGAACGTACCAGTAAGTATTCAGACGCGGAGGCGGCGGAAGGTCCCCTCGTCAGCCACGGCGCACGGAGCCGGAGGAGGCCCCGCTGCCCCCAGGGACCTGCGCGGGAATCGTCACTGATGCCAGAAGATCTTCTAGGAAGAGGCCTTTAATTTAAATTAAACACCCTTCTCTGCTCAGGCACGGTCACGCATCCGTCGGCAACCCACGCCGACGTGATCGCTTCAGGAATTACTTTTTCCTCCACGTGCAAATTCCACAAAAAACGTGCCGGCTGCCCTCCCGCCTCCGTCATGCACCGCTCCGGTGCCGGGCTCAACCACGCTCTGCGGCTTCTCACCCAGCCCGGACCGCAGCGGGAAGAGGCCGGAGCCGCTCGCTGCAGAGCAGCTCTCCCTCCCGGCTCCCTCCCGCGCGCCGTTTCCCACCGGCTGCGCATCCAGGCGTTGCTCCCGCGCTACGCACCCAACRACGCGCGCGGTGCTGACGTGCCTTGAAGCAGCACCGGGATGCATAAAACACGGGGGGAAAAAAAGAGATATTTTTAATTAAATGTTTTCAGCTGAAGTTTCTAAATCTAAAAGACCCCAGACTGGGAGCAAAACTTCCTTTCAGGCAAAAAAGAAAAAAAACAAAGAAACTTTTGATGAGGATTTTAATCRAAACCAGCACAGCTCTGAAGGGGGGAAAGGGCTTTTGCCAAGACGGTGTTTTCCCGCGCTTCGGAGGACATTCAGTCCGCGGTCCGGGCCGCCCGTCCCGAAGCGACCTCCCGCCGGCTCCCTGCGGCCGCCCCGCGGGGCGCCACGACCAACCCGCACCCGCGCAAACCCCTTTGCCGGGGAGATAAAGACGTCTGAAAATGAAACGCTCCATTAAGTCTGCAATTTCCTCCCCTGCTCCGAGTCGTCGTTGGCTGCCGCCGCCAGCATTTGGCTTCCCGGAGCCGCCGAAAGGCCGGGGAGGGCGAGCAGGGCCTGGGGTCCCGCCGGCGCCCCAGGACGGCTCCACGCACCCACGGGCCACTCCAGACCCGCCACGAGCCTGGACTAGAGAGATATATACGTGTGCATATATGTGTGCGCATATATATATATATATATATATATACACATGCATGTAATTTCCTTCTCATAATAAACATTTAGTTCCAGGTCACCGAGCAAAGGAGATGGGAGAGGTGCTGCAGAGCCGGATCTAAATCACATCTTTTGACATCCCAAACAGCCCCTCAACACCCTGGTTTTCCCTCTGCAGCGAAGGGTAGCAGCATTTTCCCTCCCCACCGGGCTACAAGGATAAATAAGTTAAGGACTGCGAGACGAACAGGTACTTCGCTAACAAAAGCCCAGGAAGCCGTTAAGGTAAATCGTCGTAGCAGGCAAGACTGCCAGGGCTTCCCGCAGCCTYGCTGGCGAAGGAAGAGCCGCCAGCGCGGTTACGGCGTGGAGCCAAACCCCGCTCGGCCCCCTGGGGCAAACGCCGGCATCGGGGCCGGCCCCGCCGCCGCCCCCCAAAAACGCCCCGTCCCGAGGCCTCCTCCGAGCACCGGCCGCCGGCAACCGCGTCTCGCAAGAAACGGCCTCGCTTCGTCGCAGAGCACGACGCCATCATGGGAATAACGCCGGAGAAACGGAAAAAGGGGAGCGTGGAGTTAGCGCCGGGATTTGCCCGGATTAAGCAGAACGCTGGAAGTTCACCCGCCCCTACAGCAGCGCCCTGCGAAGCTCCGTGCGCCTCGGTTCCCGGAACGAGTGACTCGCTTGTTTTCCACCCCGCGTTAGGAAGCAACCGGCGGGCGAAGCCCAAGTGCTTACGGAGAAGCAGCCGCTCACGCAGGCCTTGCAAAGACGCCTGTCTCGTGCCGTGATAGCCATAACAAAAAATGATTAATAATCTGCTGCAGACACTTATAATTGCGATAGCTTCCTCTCGTGAATTTAAATAGCTTTCCTGAATCACTGCCCTTGACATAATCAATAACGCTGAGTTATTGCTTCAGCAGGCGGCTCTGCGGCACGGCCGGGCACCGCTCCGCGGGTCCGAGCTCGCCGGAGCCGGAGCCGGAGCGGAGGGGGCAGCCGGCGGCACGGGAGGAGCGGGCGCCTCTGGAGAAGCATCTCACCACTACGCGAATAGCGGCAAAAGGAGGCTCCCGAGGGGCTCGGCGGTGGGATGCTCCCGCCCGAGGCTTTCCCGCGGMGCCGCCTCTCCCCCGGAGCAGCGCGGACCCCTCCGCTTCGTGCCGCGACCCCCAGGGAGTCAGCAGGCTCCCCAAAGGGAGGCGTCAATTTTTTAGGCCAAACCAAGTATTGATTTTTTTTTTTCTTTTTTAAGCCGGTTATCTCATTCCCTGACCAGAGACAGAAACAAGCGCCCCGGTGAGAACCGAGTTTCAAATTTGGTTATCCACCACAAACAGATTACGCGTTTGCAAGATTTTACGGTCAGATAAAACCATCTTTTGTTTCTAAACGCATCCCTTCAACAGAGTCTTTGAAGTGCAAAACGTTTCCTCCTAACAAGCGCTGCGCTGCGTTAGCATTAAACTACTTTTTCCACGAGAATTCTCGGCCGGGTCTCCCCAGGGAGCAAAACACCCCAAAATTGGGGCAGGGGGAAGAAACCCTTTTGGGGTTAGCAAGGGCTTCCCRTAACTCGCTCTGCCCAGCGCTGGGTGAGTCACAGGTGGGGCCCGTCGGAGAAAACCACATTTTCCATTCCGACGGCACCTTCGAGCAGGGGCTCCCCCGGTGCGGCCGCCGCCGCCGCCGCCTCCCGCTCCGGGCTCCCTCCCAAGGGACCCCCAGGACCAGCCCCCCCCCCGGCCCCCCACGAACGTCGCCCTCCGAAAGGAGCGGAAAGCAGAGAGCAACGCCTTCCGCAGCGGGGCCGCGCTGTAAAAAATGGCTATTTCCACCCCTCAGAAACGGGGGGGAAACGGCCAAGCGTCCCCGGCGGCCGGGGCTCCGCGGCGGGGAGGCAGGACGCTCAGCAACGCGGCCCGCCGAGCGCCGACTTCGCAGCCCAAAGCAAACAGCAGATGGTAACGCAAGAGGCTGTTACAAATTTGGGCTGGTTTCAAAAAAAAAAAAGAAAAAAAAAATCGGTGCCTTGTAGCGGAAAGGCTGCAAGTCCAGGCGGGAGGCGCCGGGGCCACCGCGTCCCCGCGGCGCTGGCCGCCCGCCCCGCCGGGAGCCCCCTTTACCTTCAGATTTCCTTCCCAGGGAGCGAGAGCAGAGCTTTATTTCAAATCAGCATGAGTGAAAATACTTCCGACAAGATATTTCTTTTTTAAGAGCTAACCAAGCAAAATCTGGCTGAGCTGCAGAGCCGAGGCGAGCGCCAAGCGGCAGGCTGCTCCCGGGGACGGGCGCCCGCTTCTCTCCTCCCTGCGCGACCGGCGCCACGTTCCTCTTTCTGCCTTTATTCCCAGCGCACGCGCGGGTTCGGCGGGAACACCTGCGGACGCTCCCCTGTTCCTCGCAACGTCTCCTTCGGCGGGGAAAAGAGGATTAACGCGCATAATCAAATCTCAATCTTAGCAGAAATCATTCTTTAATTTAATCAGCAAAGGTACTACACGAGCGATGTGATAAGCTGATACGCGGGGACGCCGCTGCCGGAGAATTAAGGTGATTTAAAAGCAGAAGGGGATGAGGAGGCTGCTTGCGGAGCTGGGCTCCGCTGAACCCCTGCGGGTCGTTAGGGGCAAACGAGGACGACCCGCTCTCGCCGCCGGGTGCCCCAAACCCGGGAGGGACCCGGCGGCCGCCGCCAGCGCAGCCGGTCCGGGACCGCGGCCCGGCCACCTTGAGAATGTTTCCTTCCATCACTTCAATCATTTTATTGAAATGCTTTAGTTCAATTGTTTTATTTCAATTATTTATTTCCTTGCCTTTTTTTGGTTTTTTAATYGCAACCCGGAGCGGCAGCAGCAAGTGCCTCGTTGCCCGCAGAGCCAAAGGAAAAGCTAAGTTTACTCGCACCGTCTCGGAGGGAAGCCGGCTATTCCGTTTAGCCGCGGGTTAAGCGGTGACACGGAGAGGGGGCACAAAGCAGCTACCGAACACGGGCTCGAAGCCGCCGGCGAGACACCCGGGCGCTTCGGTCCCGCCAGGGGCCGAGACCAGCAGCTTTCAAAGCTACCGAACGCACGACCGCAAACCCTCGCGTCAGCCGGCAAACGAGGGTCCCAGCCCCGCCGCGGCGCCGCCCCACGCGCCTCCCTCCGCTCGGAAAACCTCGGAAATTAAAAGAAAAAAAATAGAGCAGCCGGTGGCAGCGGCGCCTCCCAGTGAGGCGGGAACGGCGGGCGCTGGCGATGGGAAGACAGCGTTCCCGAGCTAATCGCAGAGCGGCTGCATCTCCTTTAAGGACGAGAAGGAAGATGAAGCCCCCGTCAAGCGGGAAAATGATGGACGACGCAGAGGGGAGGCGCAGGTTGTTCTCGGGAGAGGAAGGAGAGCGTGCGGCCGGGCAGCGCCCGGAAAGGCGTCGGGGGAGGCGCGTGCCACCGGATCCGGCCCCGCGTGGGGAGCGATGGATGCCGCCATCGCCCTCCGCCGGGAGCCGCCTCCGCTTCCCGCCGCGCATCCCCCTCGGCGCTGCGGGGAGCCTCTGCCGTGCCGCCAGCATCCGCGCTCCRGGCACCATTCCCAGGGCGCGACCCGCTCCAGAGCAAGCGCCTGGCACTGCCCGGGTCCCGCCTGCGCCCCCCCAGTGGAAAGGCCCCCACCGCCGGGCTCCCACGGGTTGGAAACGACACGTTGGAGCTGCAAAACGTTTTCACGGGCTTTTTCATCAAAAAGGAGACCCGAGAAAAATAGCAACAGCCCACCTGAAAATTGTGCGTCCTTTTCCATGCCGGCACGCTCTCCCTCCCTCCACGGGGCTTTACTTCSCCTCGGTTCTTCCTCCAGGCTGGCTGTCCGGCTTCAGGCAGCTGGAGCTTAAAATTAAAAAAGAGATATAGTCCTAGGAAAGGACCGGTACAAAAGTCCAGGCCTCTCTTCCACTACAGAACCCTCCACAGGGCGCAAACCCCCGTGTGAAAAACTTGCTTTTAGTAAGGGAAAAGCTTGCTCTTCTCCATCAGATGAACGATAGGGAAAAGAATTTGCAGTTTTTAGACGCGGATGCAGCAAACGCGTGGTCAGACCAAACCACGAGCCCGGGGGACCCCCCCCTCCTGCCATTTATCCAAGGGGGAAGGAGGGGAAAAAAAGTGAGAGGAGCTGGTGCACTAGCGTTAAGAGGAGCCCTCGGACCAAGGGCTTTCCCCAAGCGGAGGCTTCGGTGACTAGCCGAGGGTCAAGGAGGAAGCCGGGCACCCAAGTCGGACCTTCGGGATCGTTGAGGAAACATCAGCTCCCTCCAATCAGTGAGGCCTGGAAAAGCACCAAGCACCGCTCCGGATGGAAATGCTGCAGGTCCGAGTGCTCGGGTGCCTCTCGCCGCTTCGCCTGCCTTCCGTCGGGGCTGCATCATCCCTTACGCTTCTTAAATTGCGCCGCGCGCTGGTGCCAAGCGGGAATATTTCAAGAAAACCTTGGCACCAAGGTGCGACCGCACTTGGCATCACGGTCGTGGGAAAGGCGTTGCAACGCTGACACGCGGAGCGCTTGACGGCCCCCGCTGCCAAGGCCTTTAAGGCAGCTGTAAGGTGGCCATGGGAAGGAGCTTCCGGAAGGGCACGGCTCGAGGGATGGAGAGGAGACGCGTCCCCGCGCGAGCGGGACGCCTTGGGAAAGCCAGCCGCGCCGAGAGCGCCGCTCCCCGAGCTCGCTGCGGGCGGGAGGGGAGGTTTGGCTAGCGCCGTCCGTCGTTCCTCCGCTCCGGCCGTGCCGCGGGGTTTGTTACGGCCGTCGAGTCCTGGCACGGCTCCCTTCCCGCAGGGAGGGCCGGGCGGCTCCCTGCTCTCCCAAACGCGCGGGGAACGGGCCCAAAAACCCACCGATAACCCAAGGGGACCTGCACCTTCGGCGTCCCGGGAGGCGAAGAAAACATTGCTTTCAAGCAAAGGCAAGGGCCCCTTTTGGCGACGCCCCGGCAGCCACCGGCAGAGCTCTGCTCCTCTCGTTCAAAGGCGGCGTTTAAAGGTRGTTATCTAGTAAAAGTCGGTCCGTCTTGACGAGAACCAGTTTCTCTGTTGTTTGGCTCTTGCCCTGAGCTAGTGGGGAGGTTTAAGATATCACCTGCTATATTAAGCAYGATCTGCAGCTTAACGGCCAAAAAATGCAGAGCTGGCCTTCTGCCTTCCCTCCCACCCATGCTCCAGCTCTTAAATAATTTGCTGCTTTCAATGTTTTTTATTCAAGCAGGTTTCCAAGTGTGGCCTAAATCCAGGAGGGGGAGTCCAGAGGGCTCATGGTTTGGTTTGCTTCTTACCCTGCGTTTGCTGCATCCAGTGACCGTTAGCACTTATGGAAAGCAAAGGAGAAGGAGACAGAGACACACAGACAAGTTATCTAAATCCAGGARAACCGTGTTTGCAATTCAGGATAAACAAGCAGCGTATAAATATGAAGGAGGGAGATGAGGCTGCAGCTGCGCAGCTGCACATCCAGGACAGCCCCGCGTTTCCCGAGCCCACGGCAGCCTCCGGGAACGCGTGAGCACTCAGGCTCCTGCGGAAACGGAGGCCTGGGGCGATTGTGTCAAAAACGGGGTGCCTCAAAACACACAGGCATCAAAAGCCCAGCGCCCACGGCAGCAAACCCCGGTGCGGGTGGGTGGGTGCCGGGGGGAGGCGCTGCGGCGGGTCCGCTGGAGCATCCCAGGGCGAGCAGCACCGCGCGCCCGGCTGCGGATTCGCTATTGCAGGTGGGAGATGGGGACCCTCAGCCCATCTCTTCTCCAATACCCCGAGGGCTTCGGATGGATGGGAGTTTAATCACCGCCGGGGGGGGGGGGGGGGGGGGGGGGGGGGGGGGGGGGGGGGGGGGGGGGGGGGGGGGGGAGAGGAGCCTGCGGGCAGTCGGCTCACCCGCACATCCCTGGGAACGGCCGGTTACGCAGCAGCCTGCCGGAGCCAGGCACGTCGGCAGCCCCGCAAAGCATCTCCTCGCGAGGGCGGCGGGGCAGGAAAGCGCGGTGGCTTTCCCGTGCGGGGCTTGGCCTGGAGCAGCCCGGCAGCGGGAGCGATGGGAGCCGGGGCGCCGGGCACCTGCATGCCCGAACCCCCACTGGCCGCTTCCAATGGGATTCGCAACAACGATTCACTGCCGGCAGCCGCGCGCAAACTGGGCTGAGCCACCCCATTAAATCTGCGCTGTTTAAGCCAATTTGAGGCTCCTCATCAGCTTATGTTTAATAGAAATTAATGCCTGGTGGCCCAGCTAAGTGKCCCTGAGGGAACGCTGCCGGAGCGCGCCGCTGCAGCTGGGAGAGTGCCGAGGGGCCGCGTGCCAGCTCCGGGGAGGCGACGTCCCTCAGCAACAGGCTTTCCACCTCCCGAGCCGCTGCGGGGTTGGATCCCAGCCCCACGGCAGCCCCTCACCCTGCACCCCGCACCGTGGCAAGTTTCCTTGTCCGGAGCATCGCTGCACCGGTGCTTCCTCGCTTTGGCATGGGGAACGTCAGCAGAGGATGCAGCAGYGCCAGGACACAAGGCGAAGGGACGGAGACGCCGGGCTCGGGGGATCCCGGGGGGCAAGGAGCGGCACCGCTCTGTTCACAGCGGCATCGCGCGGCCCCCAACGCCAGCCACAAGCCCCACGCGCTGCTCCGGCAGCCGAGGAGCAGGCTGCCRCGCCGGGGACCAGCGAGCAAGTCGAACAAATTAATCTGTGCAAGATGCATTAGTAATTGAACAGGGGGAAGGAAAGGACTGCAGATAAACCTTAATGATATAAATGCATCCTATAATTAACAGTTAACATGCAGGGAAGATAACCCTCAGACGGAGCCGCCGCTACCAAGGAGAGACACGGTCATTTATATTCTGCGTGGGTCTAGCAGCAGGCGAGAGCTCTCCCCCCACGTACACACCGCGAGCTCGTGCATGTGTTAATAGCAGCTCCCGTAAAGGAGGGAGGGAATACGCAGCAAACAAAAATGTGTGCGCTCACTCAAGTATCCTCTATTTAAATAATATGAAATAAGTGGTGCATTTCCATTCAGGCACTAATCACTGCCAGGAGCCCACTGCTCAGCGCAGAAAATTGCCTTCTTCGAGCCCAAGGAAGCTGTAGATGGTCCTAAACGACTGGAGTTGTTCATGAGTAACCTTGGTGCTCTTATTCATATTCATTCTTATTCACGCATGCTTTTTCTGGAGAAGTCAAGTTTGGGGAAGCCCACGTGTAACTCAAYGACTCCTTCCCAGGGCCCGCGGCACAAGCCCCAACCTCGGCTTCGCCCCGCGGGCGATTCGGACCCGGGCAGCACAAGCTCTGGGCTTCCCCGCCCTCCTGCAGCCTGTGTTTTAGGGACCGGGACGGTAACTCCACCGTGAGCTGCACACGCTGCGATGCAAAAGCCGCCCCCAGCGCACGCAAAGCGAGCCCCAGAAGCGGCGGCAGCTGGTCTGGGGCAATATTAGCCATTTTTCAGCACAGGTGGAAAGGTTTGTTCATAGTAGAGAAAGACTGTAATGCTCAAAAGCAATTTATAACGAGCATAGCAAGTGTCTTTTCCTCTATAAGCACATTTAGAGCTTTCATTGCCAAACTAAACATTATTCTAACTGTGAAACCGAGACCATAATACATGTCACAGTTGGAGACTAGCAGGCTTTTATAACCAAATCTGGAAAACAACAGCCGCACACTTAGTTTTAATACATCACTGCTTTTCCCTAACTGAATCTTTTCACCAGGTAAGACGAGAAAATCCTTCTCTGGGGCCCAATAAGCCGCTTGGACACAGAAGATCCCCAAGCAAATCAGCCAACATTTAGAAAGGACACTCGACCAGCACGCCGCTATTAAGGTTATTGTACTTTTCCAACCACTAAAATTGCAAGTATGCATTAAATATCTTATTGAGACTATCAACGCATACAATTTGCGGTCATTAAATGCATTCCCTTTATGTTTCCCTGAGGCTAGAACAAACCTTACTTTTCGATCATTTGCAAGAAAACTCTCCAAAGACTATAATTTACCTGCTGCCGGCATCATAAATCTTTAAAATTAGTTAGTTGACTGTTTGCTAATGACCATAAACGTGTTCGCTAATACAAATACTAACTAGCTCACAATAATAGATTTAAGTTTAGAGGAATGCTTAGTTGTTGGGTTTTTTTGATGCAAGTCAATATTATCACAAGATACCTGAGACAGCGCAAGTGCCCAGTCTCCTTTTTCCTCCAAATCCATCCGTGTGGGGCAACGACCCCACGCATGCTCAGCTGGCCGGATCCAAACTCATTGCACCATCCAGCAGCAGGCAGGCATGCCGGAGCTGCCCCTGCTCCTCGGCAGAGGAACGGAGAGTCCAGGTGGACTAGGGACACTGCGGGGCCTCACTATGGTCTTTTTGCAAAAATAGCAAGCTGCTTGATCCCCTCCGCATGATATTGCTACCTGCTGGCGCTACGGAGAGGAGCAGGAGCACCCACACGCCTGCTTCTTGGACAGATGGACCAGCAGCAAGTCAAGAAAAAGGCAGAACAAAGGATTTCTGGCCACCAAACGACCAGCTCTCGATTCCCTTTTCACAGCAAAAAAAAAAAGCAAAGGGAAGCAGCAGCGAAGGACCGCGAAGGCGGTGGCGCACCCGGCCCCCCACGTCCCCAGCGGCCACAACACCAGCTCCACGCGGTTACCTTTGCCTCCCTCGCTGCGCAGTAGTTCTGCCTCAATTCCCACGTTTATTCTTAATCACTCCACGAAGAAGCCCGATGCAATGACCGCGGCGCATTCGATACGTAATCGATGTGCCGAGAGCAGCAGTTTCCCGCAGTTCACCTTGCCGGCTTCCTCCGCGGGAAGCGCCCGGTTTCRGGGAGTCAGCAGCTGCCCGCTGTTAGCGGGGACGGATCCTCGCCTGCTGACAGGCCCAAGCGGTTAATGCGTGCATGCRTTACGGGGGCAGCAGATTTCCAATCGCTATTGCAAAACATGGGGCTGCAAATATTAGTGCTCAGAGGTATTTCGCAAGGAAGACATTTTAATTTAAATCAATGAGTTATTGATTCATTTTTCATGCTGGAAAGAGCGAGAACAGTGTGTATTTCTGCCACTCGATCTGTACTTCTGATGACCTCAGGCATACAGTATAAACCTGATGTAAAATATTTCCTTTCCTAATAGGGGAGCTTTTATGGCCTTGGACCTGAGCTAGCAGAAAGTCATCTGGGAAAGGATGCCTGAATAGGAAACCATGGCAAGGAAGGTAATTAATGTTCAGCACATACGCTCAAATTAGCCTATCCCTGAATAGGAAGGAAATGAATCACAAGTTGAACTTTTATATAGCCTCGGGGTCTTCTCAGACACTTACAAAATTTCCTGGTGTAGCGGAGCTGATAAAGGCTCRGCTCCCCGAGCCCACGGGTTCGGGGAAGAGCGGTGAAACACAGCCGGGAAGGAGAGCCTGACTCGCGTCTYGGGACGTTGCCCAACGCCACGGGGTTCGCTTTTGTAAACCAAAGGGGTGCAGCCATTCGGAGCACCCGTCCCGCCGCCCCCTCRCAGCTCCCCGAAATCCCAGCGCTTTGCTCGTTCGCGCGGGCTGGGACCCTGCCCGTGTTCACAACCTGCTGCCTAAGGGCAGGGGGCCAGAGGGGTCCCCCGGGGACCCGCACCTCCGGGAGCAGCTCTCCTCCGCCGCCCGCGGCGCGGCGCTGCCAGCGGGGAGCTCAGGGCTCTGCCTCCCCAGCAGACGGGAGGCACCGAGAGGTCACCGAATGCAGTAGAGCGCAGGTCCCCCAGGAGCCGCCCGGCAGCACCCGGACGCGCGTCCATCCCGCCGAGCCTCACGCTGGTTTGATATTCTGCGGAGAGCGCAAAAGCGATCGTTTGAGCCATGATTCTTGACAGCACAATTTCTCTGCGATCAAAAAAAAGAAAAAAAAAGCCTTCAGCTCTTCGTGCCTACTGATGGGAATCGCTCACTTATCCCCAGCCGCTTGCACTTTAGAGCACAAGCAGTCGCCCTACTGAGCTCTGCTGGAGCAGGCAGGAAGCGGAGCAGATAGGTTTTTCTGGGCATTCAACAAGGGGACAGGGAGAGGCGGCTGCAGACAGAAGCCTTTCTCCCAAACAGGCTGAGATTTCAGAGGCTTGGTGGAGCCGAGCATTCAGTTCCCTGGGACCTTCAACAGGGCTTGGGCAGAAAATTTCAACCAAAAAAGTCTCTCCAATTCAGTGCACGAACAAGCTAAGGACCAGTCTGGTATGGATTTTACCCTGACTAGGTGCCCAACCAAACTGTCCCAGGACCCCCAGTTCAAGAGCTGCTCTTCACCCTCACATTTCACCTGCTCCCAGAGCCCTGGGCTGAGAGCAGGGCTCGTTGTGCAAGGTCCCAATGAGCACGCAAGTCCCTACTCCAGAGACCTCCACACCTTAAGAGCCAGCAAAAAAACACTGGAGAAGGGACATGGTGAAACCTGGAGGACCATGGCACGGAGAGATGAAGAGGTGCCCAGCATGGCACGGAGCTGGAGCATCTGYCCAGCCATCAGGGGAAGCCATCCCTTTCCCAGCCGTTTTGCATTTGCTTTTCTGAGATGACTCTCCAACAACAGGTCCTTTGTCTCCCATAAATTCATTTGCTCCATCTGGACATTCATGACCCTAAAGCTGTAACCCAACATTTGGAATATCACAATTACTTCCATGGCAACTAATGCCATGTGATGGAGGATTAGGATGGCCCACCAAGGGAGCAGATGACCAGAGACACCAGAGATCATGTTTTACTGTAGCTCTTCCCCAGAAATCATAAGTTTCAATTAAAGTAACAGAAGTACAGGCCAGTTGTGTAATGGACTCTAAATTGAAGGGGGTTTCCACAGTTTTCCATGAAATATAAGCATGTCTTGAAAACAGTTTTGCCCAGTCTGTGGAATTGCATCCTTTGAAGTTTGGCTCATTAAAAAATATATATATATCAGTTTAATGTCTCTAATAAAGCAGAGCTATAAACCATGAGCAAGCTTCCAAGAAARATTGCACTGTATGAGTCAGGGTGCTGGGCTTTAGCCGATTGCACAACTTCAGCTGATGAGACAGGAGGGACCTGGAGAAAGCAGCTCCTGATCGAAGCAAGCACAACCAGAGGCACTAGCCCAGGGAGCAAACGCGTGCCCACCCCGGTACGCCTGGCCGCAGGAGACAGAGCTGCCCACTGGCCCCAGGAGCTCTCACCTCACCAGAAACCAGAGACACTTGCACCRCAGAGAGCAAACCCATCAGAGCAGGGAGCACCCACGGGCACAGGATTTGGCTGCGAAACCCTCCTGCAGAGAGGAATAAGGTCTGGATCTGGGGGAAACGTTTCCCCCATCTGCCTGACCGGAGACAGGAACGGTAAGGCGCAGTCCTGAAGAAGCCCCTAAYGCAACATCTCCTTTTGCAAAGGCATGCGTGCAGGCAGGTGTCGCGTTTAGGAAGCCTTGACTGGTTGTTAATTAAGGCATTTCAGTGAAGGAGACAACACATCAAGGGCAGTTTTTCTCCTTGGCGCGATAGCGACTGCACTGAAGCAGGCAGAGCAGCAAACAGAAGCCAAAAGAGATGCTCACGGGTGAAGGGAAGAGCTTCCTAATATCATCTGGGTAATAATTTCAGGGATGTTTGTAGAAACAACCCTTCTGGTAATATTAAATGATAAATTATGTGCCAATAACTTTTACAGCGCCAATCAAAAGACATTTCAGAGACAAGCATGAGACAGGGACAGTCCCTGACAGTGACAAATTGGAAGTGCCGCCCTTCACAACGAGACGGTGAGGAAATGCCATGTGTCAGCATTTGCAAATTAAACCTGTGAGCGGCTGCGGCAGCCCGCGAGACAGAGCCTCCCGGTTCACAGAACAGATTCGTCTGAGTCACTTTGGTTCGGCAGGCGGCTCTCTCCTAAATTAGGAGGACTATGGGCTCGTTTGCAGAGTGAAATGCAAATGCCGCATTTGTCACGTACSGTTGTCCTGAGCTGGCAGCAGAGCTCTGCCTTTAACCCCTCGCTTCCCTGCGGGATAGTTTCCCAAAGGGGCACGCTTCGGGGGCTGCATTTTGACCGAGACCCTGACTTTCAGGAAGGGTTTGATGGTGAAGGAGGAGATTCAGCAGACAAAGACGGAGGACTGCAGTGTCTGTGCTCAACGTTGACATCAAGGATTCAAGACCTCAAAGCTCAAAATATTGCTCCCAAAGACCTAACCAGGGGAATACCCCCAGGTCCCTGCYGAAAGGTGGGGCACTTCTCAGCACAGGATCACGGGGGGAAGCTTCAGATTACGATTAGACTAGGCAAAATGAGAAAGCAAAGCCTGAGCAGTGCCGCTGTCGGGGGCAAAGGCTGCTCCAAACGCACCTGCACTTGCCAGCAGAGCAGAAGGCCCCTTGCACAATCTGAAGAGCGCTCCAAAAGCCATCGGCAAAGGTACCTTGCCAAAACAAGGACTGTGGAGCAAACAATAGGCCTTTATATTGTTAAAACGCACCAGATGGCTGATGTGACGATGATCCAATTTTAAGAGCTGCACTAATCTGTCGTAGATGAAGAACAGGGATAAGAAACAGTCCAGCGACCCCACGCTGAACGCCGAGCGTGTAGCCACAGGGAGAACGGGCTACAGAGGTAACCTGGGGTAAAACTCCTCCCCGGCTCGCTGTGCGCTCGCTGCCCCTTGCAGGGGAGCTCTCGCCCTGCCAAGGCCTCCAGACGCGTTCAAAGCCAGCCAACGTGGTCTACAAAGAAACGCAGGGAGGAAGCGGAGCATAGACAAAAGGATCTGCCAAAGTCCAAAGGGAAATGTACTTCTTATGTCAAGCAAAAGCAGAGCGTAGAGATAACAGGGGAGTATAGCAGAAGAGAAAAAAAAATAAAAATAGCAAATGCTTGTCCCTGGCATGCTGCAGAGAAAAACCTCTCGCCAAGATCGCCTTGCGTGTGGTACCCCCTGCAAGGACTACAGCAAGAGAAATTACGCCAAAGTTAGCAGAGCGAACAGGGGGAAAAAGCACCAAGCAAGTAGTGAGTCAGAGAAAGGTTTTGCCTATAGATGGTAGAAATGCACCACAGTGTGCGCGAGGTAAAGGGGGCAGGATGGGGGGGTGCAGACGGCCACCCCATGAAGCGACACAAAAACCACACATGCCAGGCCACTAAATGCCAGCTGTAAGGTGGGATGACCATGGGAGGTGGCCTAAAGACCTCAGCATTATTCGAGAAAAGACAGTAAAACTGTAACCAGCAAAGCCAAAAATCTGCATTCTACAGCGCTGCTGTCATAATCCCAAGGGGCAGTATAAATTGCAAGCAGAAAACCGGAGAAGAGATACAGGCAGATATTTTAGGTAGTACAAAACCAACAGTAACGTCAGCTAGAACCAGCTGAATTCATGAGCCAAATGACCCCCGAACTGGAACGCATAGCTCACACGGAGGAAAAAACAAGACTCCTGCCCAAAGCAGATGGACCCAGGGCGGTCCTGGCCCCGGGTGACGAGGGGATTGCTGGCAGGGCAGGATCTTCCAGGCACCGTGCCCTGGAAACGCAGCAGAGACTCGCCCAGCGCAGCACCTGCCCCTCGGCTGCCTCCTCCAGCTCAGCAAGGAGAGCAGACAGCAAGAGGGGGAAAAGGAGCAGTAAAACAGGGGGAAAAGCAGGCATCATTCCCCCCCAAAATCAGAGCCCAGTGTGGGGCTAACCCCAATGGGCCTAAGCAGTGCAAACAGCAACGTCCCCACGGATGCAACTCCATCCGGGGACGCRGCAGACAGACGGCAGCTCGCTGGGAGGGGACAAGGGATCGACTGGTGGCAGCAGCAATGGGGCAGGCTGCCATCGCTCTCGAGGGACACGGCTGGTCCGGATCTCCCAAAGGTTAAGGGCAGATGCACACGCTCAAACGGGGACGTTAACGCAGGAGAGGAGAGGGGAGATTTCTGCCAGCGTTTGCTGCAAGCCGCAGAGGCATCCTCAAGACAGCTCCCGGGCAGATAACGTCTGGACAGGATCAGGGCGCAGACCGGCACGCACAAGGAGCTTATTGCTGACGCAGTAGGAGAAGAGAAGCACGCGTTGTGTCAGCGAGACAGGGTATGGGCCGTCGCGCTTGCGGAAACGGGGAGCCAGGAGTTTTTGCATCAAAGTGCCCATCTCCAAGGGAACAGCAGCGTAGCCGGCTTGCAAAGGAACGCGTGAGCCTGTCTGAACGCTGAAAGCTTAAGCAATATGTTTAAGAACAAGAAACCATTTGTGCTGAGAAGTGTAAAACAGTGGCATCAACTTTCTGAACACGTGAGTTTGCAGCCCTAAATCACCCTCCAACACCTTGAGCTGAAAGGGCTGGGGGACACGCAGTTGGAAAAGAGCCAGACGCGGCCTAAGGACACACAGCAAGAAAGGACCAGGCACCTCGTTCAGCGCAGCCTCAGCGTGCAAAAAGGCAGCGGTGGAACAGAAACAGGCAGTCTTCAGCCTAAAAGTACCAACTGGGGCACGGAAGTGCCAGTTTCTTGTTCCTGGCTCGAAAGGATCCAAGATCAAGCTAGGAAAGGCAAAGACCAGCAGGTCAACCTTTTCATCAGGATGCCCAAGAAAAGTAGTGGTTTTGCCCTCCCTCTCCAGCAGCCTGACTCTGAGGGCCTCAGCCTTTGCCAGTCAAAGTGGAGCCGTTTGGGAATGGAACAGGAAGTCAACAACAACATGAGAAMCAACAAAATACGAGTCACCTCTGGGGTGATCCTTACTCACCGGTCAGGAGTCGTGCTTGCTTCATGGCAGCCTGCAAATACTTTGTGCAAATTGCAGATGCGCTTGGAAACCTGCACAGACAAGTGCCCTGAGATGGAAAGATGCCGCTGGGTGCGTGCAACGCGCCGGCCGGAYGCACGAGGAGCTTCCCGCGGGTCCGAGGAGGCTGCTCCAAGCTCTGTGTCCGCAGCAAAACGCCGGCATGCCCCAGGCAGCGCGTTTTGGAGACTGGCCAGCGTGAAGCTGTGTTTCCACTCGCTCATACCTGGCACCAGGCTGAGCTCTCAGAGCAGCCTGAAAAGTGTTTAAAGGCTCCTCAGCCCGCGGAAAGCTGCATGCAGCTTTGCACACTCGCATCCTGCCTGCTTGCGTGACCCACAAAAAGCAGGCGCAGCAGCTCAGCCCACAGGACGGGCTTGTCCCTATTGCCTGGCAGGGCGCAGAATTAAAACCCGAGTTGTTTTCAGCTGCAGAACGATGGTTCCCTACAAATTTGCGCAATCTGGGCTCATGCACTTTGTCCCCGATGTGCCCACCAGGCAGGACAGCGCGGGAAGCTGAGCACGCACTGCCTGGCCGAGCTGCAGGGGATTTTACGCAGCAAAACAGGGAAACCGGCTGCCGCCCCCAGCAGCCCTGGCTATCAGGGGCTGCTCCAGACCCTGCGGATTCACAGCAGTGACGGTCTCGGAGCATCCAGTCACCAGAGGACACCACTGAGGTTGTCCCGGGACAACGCAGTAAATCTGCGCCTGGCACCTAGACTGTGGCTACAAGAGCATTTCCGCAGACCTTGATTTCCCCGTGTCTCACCTCCCATCCCCGAATCGGACGCTGCAGATTTGCCGAGCTGAACTCTTAGTCCGGGGAGGAACTTGTGATTTATTTCTCAAACCAAAGCTATCCCTTTAGGAGGAGTTTCTTATGCCAAGTCCTAGCTAAGAAATAAATTAATTAATAAATATGCGTTCATTAGTCAGCTCACTTGGCTGGATCTGTAATAAGAATATAATAAACTTTCCATATGTCTCTGATAAACTGGACAGCTTAAGTTATGAGCAGAAAAAGGCATCAATTTTTAAGCGTCAAAATTTACCGTGTAACTTGGGCCAAGCACTTGTTCTGAGCGAGACAGGGGAAGGAGTCGGATCCAAGATTAGTCAAAAGTGATGGCGGAGGACACGCCAGTTCAACGTTTGTTACTCCTTTTAAAGCCCATGTTTTCACTAGTAAAGCCCGTGACGATCGCATGCCCTCCGCACCGACAGCCAGGCTTCCCGGCTCTGACCCGCGGGAGCGTTTGCTCCACAGGCTTCGCCCCTCCATGCCCGTTTCCCGGCTGGATTTTCATTCCCCTCCCCGACACACAGCTCTTGCATACCCTTTGCTGCAAGCCCGGCGTACCAAACGTGAGCAGCGCCGAGCCCCGGAGCCCTCTCCCACTCCGGAGACCTGCACCGAGGCCAAGAGCCTGGCAAGCACCGGGAGCCTCATCGATACATCCCCAGCGCTGAAATCACGACCTACAGGAGCCTCATCAAAACGGGTCGTTACCTTCCCTGAACGCATCCTGAGCTGAGCTTGCAGTCGGCATTTGCTCAGCCCAGGCAGGAGAAAGCAGCAACAGCCGATAAACTCAGACTCTTTCTCGGGTAAGAAAAGCCCAGAGCGTTCTCAGCTCGCTCCCCTGCATTAACGTTATTAGGCACAGCCTTGCCGATATCCAGGACAGCTGTTAGGCACATTTACATGACGCAGCTTCTCGGAGAAGAGTCCAAATCCGCGCTAACTACAACAGGCAGCTCCACACTGTAGCTCCAAAAACCACCAGGATCCTCCAACCCCCCTGTCCCCATGGAGCTCCTGGAACCGGCCCCGTCAGGGACGGGGAAGCCGTCATGACATGGAGTTTCATGATCATCCACTGACTTCTCCCTGGGTTTTGGGGGTGATGGCACCCAGCCAAAGCCCAGAGGCACCTCGGAGCACCTTCCCGTTGGCTCAGGCCAGGATGCGGCTGGCAGCAAATACAAATTCACCTCCGAGCCGCGGGCGGCTGGATGGCTGCAGGAGCGCTGCGGCAGGACCTCTTCTCGCGGGTCCCCCCGCCACCTGAGGCCCTCCTGTTGGCCTTGCAAGTCAACGCGTACCCAAGACTCTGGCTACCCGAGTTCAGCGTCGATTAAACCCTGCATAATAGCATGCACAAAACGAGCTTGGCACCTCTGGAAAAGGGTGCTTCAGAAGTACTGGCTCTCTTGGGTACGGCAGAACTTACTCCAGCAGACGTTTGCCCCCAGCGAAGGGCACCGCACGCAGCACGAGACGCAGCAGCAACCGGACCGGGATTCGAGCTCACGCGAGGTCCCTGGGGCGCAGGGGCAGGAGCCCAAGGGCTCACCAGGAGCTCCTCCAGCACGGGCTGAAGAGGTGACAGCTTGGGCAATGGTTGAGCGCCTCCACGGATCAGACCTCGGCCTCGCTAAGCAAAGCAGCGCTGATTCTTTCCCCTGTGCAGCAAGGCGCCTGCTTTTCGCTTTTCAACTCCCGTTAAAGTCATTGCAACCTTCCTATCGCGCTCAAGTCAAGGGAACCCGACGCACATGCCAAAACGCTTCGCTGAATTATGGCCTCTTCGTGATTTCCTTTCCTCCTCTAGCCTATATGCGAAAAGCAGCAGAGAAAGCCCGGAGAGAGAAGAGATCCGAGACAGCAGAAGCTGCTGCAGCACCACCACCGCTTGCTGCGTAGGCGCTTTGCAGCTCGATTCGGGGGTTTGTTTTCAGCAGAGACCCCAGCGCTCCCAGCCACGCGCCGCACCGGGAGGGCACGCGAACACCGCACTGCGGCGGTCGCACCTTCCCAAACGGCAGCACAGGCGACCTCCGACGAGCCTACAGACACCGTCCATCCAAACGCCCCAACGGCGGCCAACCCCGCCCGAAGCCGGGTTTGCACTGGCATCCCGGCCACGCCACAGAGATGCTCCGGCACCTGCTGCACAGCGGTAGTGCTGGCCCCTTCGCCTTGCTCTCTGGATGGGGAGACGGCGCCACCAGCCAAACCCTCAAGAAAAACCCACTCCGCAGAAGCGTCGTGCTTGCAAAAAGGCTGCAGCTCTCCGGGGCAGTTCGTCCCAGTTTATAGCCCTGCATCTCCTGCTGTCATCACCGCTCATTTGGTTCTCAAGCCATTCCCCAGGTGCTTCTCCCCCCTCCCCTTTTTTTATTTTTTAAACAAACAAAAACACCTTTTGCAAACCGCCCACAGCGCGGCAGGTCCCATCTCAAGCCGCGCACYGAGCGCTGCAGCTGGCCGACACGGGCACGTCCGCCCCGGAGCGGAGCCCTCCGGGGAAACCGGCCCACAGCATCATTTTGGGGCATCTAAACAAAGCTGGACTTCGCCCGGGGGGTGAATTTGAGCATTATTAGCCCGAAAGAGCGATGTTCTTTCAGCACTTTAATTAGAAAGCAGCAGGCAGGAACAGCGTGTCTGATGTTCAGCAGGAAATCGAAGTGCAAGAGCAAGTCAGACATATTCCTGCCCGGCTCCCTTAGCAACTCTGGGAAAGTTTCCAAACTCCTGCACCATTAACATTTAAGGAATCATCTCTGAACTCTAGTACTTAAAACAGCGAGGAGAAACAAGACACTGTAAACGGATTTGTTCAGCGTGGGTCAGCTGCTGACAGGGTGTTTAAATCAGGGCTTGCTGTTCCACAGCGACAGCAGAGGTCTGGCTCGGAGCTGTTTATCATTTTAAGTTTTCCACCTTTTTTTTTTTTCCCCCCTTTCCCCCCCTTTGACTGCTGCAAGGCGGCAGCAGCAGCGTCTCGCAGCCGAGCCCTCCCGCAGCACACGCACGGGCGAGGGGGCGCGGAGCCTCCCGGGCCCCGGGTCGGGGCAGCCGCTCTCTYCCTCTGCCCAGCGGCTGCAGGGTTTTTTTCCTTCAAGTGCACATCTTACACCACAGCATGGTCCGAGCGCTCGCGCTCCGTGGGTAGGTGCGTATGCCGAGGCGGAAAACGTCCCTTTTCAGGCAGGTTGGAGCTCCCCGGCCTGGCGGCGCACGAGCAGCCCCAGCGATGTGCAAACTCTTCCCTCTCCCTCTCCAGCCTGCCCGATGCTACGCGAAAGCCCCACTACGGTTAGCAGCTCCCGATTCAGCGTCCGCGTTAATCCCAGCTGAAGAACCAGCTCTCTGCCGCCTCTATCCTCTTGCAAAGGTGCCAAAGCCTCAGGTTTGGACATCCTCATTTAGGAATATATATTTTTTTGTAAGTGAGGCACGCACGGGATTTGCTCCTGTCGCTGGTCAAGCCTCCCGGCCGCCGCGCGGGGCAGGAGAGCTGGCGAGGCCGGAGCGTCCTCGGGAGCCGCGGGAGCTCGCCCACGCGCAGCCCCGCGGGGCGACGCGCTGCGCTGCAGCACATCCCTCTTGCCCACCACCCCCGGCACGTCTGCCGGGGCAGGACCCGCGAGGCATCGCCGGCTGCGCTGCCAGGGCTCTCCCCGGCCGCCCTCGGTGCCTTTTAAGGTCCCTTCACGTGGCCTCGCGCCCCGCGGTCTCCTCCCGCGGCGGCTCCTAATGCATCCCGCTCCTCTGCCCCAGCCGTTCCCGCGCCCCTCGCGTCGCTGTCCCGGCGAGCGGCAAAGCCGCAGCACGGCCCACGCCGTTCCCACGCGGCCGGCCCCGACCYGGAGCCAAAGCCTCCTCCATCCAGAACGTTTTCCACCGCTGCCGCCCCTTCCTAGGGCTGCCGAGCCGGGGAAGAGCCCACAGCAGCTTAGTTCAAAGCTTCCCGCCCGCCCCAGCCGAAGGGGGTTCATCCCCTGCCGAAGCAGCCACCAGCCCCGAGCATCGGGCACGGCGGAAATAAGGACGGGCTGCCACAGGCGGGTTACGGACACAACTAAAAACTCACCGAATCCTGATGAATCTGCGTTTCCTTAGGCTGGAAATAAAGAGCACATGAAAGCCTTTTGCAAGTGTTTCCAGACATGTGACATCGACCCTTTCGGTGGTGGTGCAGCTGCCACCTGACCCGCGGTACCTTCGCGGGCCTCGATTAGTTTGTGCTAACGAGCCCAGGGACCGCTGCTCAAATGTCAAGGACATCTGYCCTGCCGCCCGGCCCCTCGTGCCGCTGCCAGCGCCGCCCGCGGCCGGCTCCTCGCTGCCAAATTCAGCCCAGGCGATCGGAGAGGCAGCTGGGAGGTATCGGGGGAAGCGGCAGCTCTGCGGGGAGACCAGGACCACCCGGCACCGAAAGGGAGAGTCTGCGCCCAAAGCGCCCCGTACGCACCAACCCTCGTGCTGAGCCCAAGCTCGCATCTCAATGCGACGTGCTGCAACCGTCCGTCTAACGCACGGAGGATCAACGGAGCCGGCAGAGGAGAGGACTCTGCTCCCCCGACAAGMGCCCAGAGCAGAGAGCTCATACGCAAGAGGGGTGCGGGATCCCCTCTGGGCCCCCCCCAAAACGGCCACTGAGCAGCAGTGCCCCCGCTCAAGACACCAATACAATCACAGGGAATGATTTAAGAGTGACCCTAGCTGCAAATCGCCCTCCAGTTACTCCTCCTAGGGCCCCCTGGGTATAAGATAGGGCTGGCGATGCTCCATCCTCTCCATCCTGCCTCCCGTGCAAACGCGCGGGGCTGCGGACAGCGCCTTGCACCCGGGGACTCCCCCCATCGGCGGGCCGGGGGCTCGCGGGAACCAAAGGTGCTCGTGCCAGCCGCCGGCTCCCGGCCTCAAGGGACCAGAGGCTGCTTCGGAAAAACAGACTTGCCGCTTGGAGACGGCACAAAGCGCTCGTGCTCCTCTGCAGCCCAAATGTTTGCTAGACGCGTAATTCTCTCCACTAACAAACCCGGGGAGAAGAGCAGTTCTGGAAGGGCTTTCGCAGCACCCTCCCGGGACTCCGTTCCGAGCCTAATTGCCACTTACACGTCTTTAATTTCCCGTGTTGACCTTGTAACTCCTCCTAATGCAAACTGAGGACGAGCCGCGGAGGCTGCTCCGTCTCCCCAGCCCCGAAGGCAGCAGTAACTGCAGCGGGTGTCGCTCCAGACAAACACGTGGGTTTTCCGCCCGCCAGCCCTTCGCGGCCCCAGGGACGGGGCTGAGGCCACGCAGCGGGTTTGGCGGCGCGGTCCCYGCTCGCAGAGTCCCGGGGCTGCAGCGACACGCAGCCGCCACCGTGCAGCAGCTACTTATACTCAGCAGAGCTTCAAAAATGCCTGAAACCAACAACYAAAAAGCTGCTCGGCCCTGCGCAAGCCGGGCCGGAAGGTGCCACGGTCCCGGTGCCTGCGGCAGCCGCACTCGCTCCCCCGGCTCTTCCCCACCGACCGGCACGGCCACCGGCGCCTGCTGCCCAAACGGACTCCAGCCAGCCAGGAGCCAGCGCACGCAGAGCGCTATTTAGCTGTAAAAATAAAAATCACCCTTACTGACACATGCGCTCACGAGCCGCCGCTCCTCAATTTACAACCAGGTATTTCRGCAAGTCAAGATTCACCTGGTCAATAACGCCGCAATAAGAGCCCGTCGTTCAGCCGTGCCCTCGGCTCCCAGACAGTGATGCATTGCCATCAATCACGGGGCGCAGGAGGAAGGAAAGCGTTGGAATATTGTTGTCCCAGGATTAATGCCTCTTGCTGTGAAAACAAACGTCCCAGCGTTGCCTCAACGCTCATTTTTGATAAACGATTTGACTTTGCCTTGACACTTCTGTAGCAGCAGGAGACCATTATCCTGAGACAATGTTTTATTCTATTGACATTATCTCTTAATTATAATGTGAGCGATAGGAGAGAGAGAGAGAGAGAGAGAGGGAGCCCACCAATTGCTCACACACAGTTTCTGCAGTTTTCCCTGTCAGGGTATCTGGGAGAGATTTTACTACAGCAGTTTATTGACCTGCTAGACCTTGGCGCGCACAGGGCCCATTAAGGCAGGGGCAGGATCCTCAGCTCGCCGGAGGTGCACCGGCTGCACCGCAAGCRGAAGGGCTACATGTTTTTATCCAGTAGCAATGGGTTTTAAAAGAATTTTTCTAAAAAGCACCCTGCTTCTGCAAGACAGAAAGGTCGCTTGCATATTTTAAAATGCGATTTTAGGAAGATTCAGAAGGCGTTTGGCATTTATTGTACCTCCGAATATAGTTAACATTTGGATAAAGTTTTTGGAAGGGATAATAAACTTTATGCTGCAGGGATTAAGCCAGTCACTAACTCTTGGCAGTCAGGATGTGACTTAAGAGGAGAGTTATGCACTCACCTTTGGTATTTGGGGGTTACTTGCCCTCCCTGGAAGCACCCGGAGGAGTCGGAGCCGGGAACCGTGGCTGTACGGCAGGCGCCGGAGCCAGCGCGGCTCCGCCTGCGCTCCTAGGAGCTGCTCTTCAGCCGCGAGCCGGTCCGATTGGCATTAATTGCGTGCAAGATTTTGTTCTGCAAAACCGTTTTGCACACGGCGAATAAACAGTGGGACGGGAAACCAAAGCAGTCGCTCACCCTTAAATTCCTGAATCGGAGAAACCACGTCTGCTGCCTTCAGCAAGAAGCGCTGCAGAGCAAGGTATCGGAGCTCCAGGACCGCTTCTTTGGAAGGGGGAAAATATCAGGGAACGACATTTTAAATATTTAAACTGAGCCAACTTAATTAACTTGCAAGGAAATACGGCCCAGCGCTTTGCTGCGGGGATGCGCTTTTTCCTCAGACAGGACACCAAAGCGCGCGTCTCGCAGCCAGCTAAGGCTCACGTTGACGCCGCTCCAGCGGAGGCGGCCGAGCGCGGGGCGCAGAGGCTGCACCGGGAACGGCGGCCGGGGGCGCGCGCAGCCAGGCGGGATCGCAGGGAGGCGCCTGGGATCGCCGTAACACCTTCATCCCTATGCTGCATCCTTTAACAGACAACTGGACAACTCGGGGCTCCCGCGGCACCAGGGCRGAGGGGACCTGGCCCCGTTTCCACTCCTCAGCGCCACTTACCGCTCCCTTTCACAGACGTAGTCTTCAATACGTAGAAATACCTAGTTTCCCATCTGAAACTCTCCATAGGGAGCAYGCACTGATGCGTTTCACTGTTTCCATTAATTACCAGGTAAATGAGATCCCTGCACGCTCCTCGGGCACCTCGCCTCATTACTTCGGGCTTTTGGCAGCTGCTGGAGCAATAACCGTGTTTTCGGCACGCGACGCCTGGCGGGGCGTCCCCTCCCTCGCTCTGACCTCCGGAATCATCCCATCTGCTTTACGTCAGCCCTCCTGCTTGGAATTTGTCCTCAGCGCCTCGGATGCGCCCCCGGGCAGCCAGGAGAGCTCGGCGCTGCCCAAGCCCCGATTAGCCGGGAGAGGTGCCCTCCGGCGGGCCGCAGCCGGGGGCAAACGCCGCCCGCGGCACCGAACCCGAACCCGGCCGGCAGCTCACGTCAGGCTGCGCTGACGCCCGCGAGGCAGCGGGCAAAGTGATCACCGAGGCGCTAAACCCTCGCTGCTGAAACCGGCCCTTTTCCGGGAAAGCCAATTAAGCGCACGTAGCGCCCACTCCGGCRGCTCTTATTCCGTAATTAAAGTCCGGCCGCAGCTGAGCAATAGCCACCTTTTTGGGGGGAGGGAACGATCTTTGATTTACAGCCAGAGGGGAGCGAGCGTGCGGCCCGACCGCGTCGGGGCCCCGCAGAGCCGCACGAGCTCGCGCGCAAAAACCCAGCGCACGGAGGGGGGCTCGGCGCGGGAGAGGGGAAAGGGGCGCGAGGAGCCGCGGGGCCGGCTGCGTCCTTGGGGAGCTGCCCCCGGAGACGCCCCCCAGGCCGAGCAYGTTCTCACCCGGGCGCCCTCCGCGCTCCGCTCCCGACTTGACGGGGCTGCTTTCTCCCGGGGGCAGGGGGCCGTTTTCGGGTCGGGTTAAGGGGCTGGAGGCGCTCGCGCGCCCTTGCCTTTGCGGCACGCGACGTGCCCCGATGATTTGCAGGCGTGCAGAGGGCCCGCAACCAACGGCGGCTTTCAAGGATTACTTAACACGGGATGGAGCAGATCAAATGCAAATGGGCRGATGGTATGTGAACAACTCCAGCCAGCCAAGGCTGCTGAACCCTCTGGTTTCTTTCACGAGCCTTTGAAACGGGGAAATGTAGCTTCAGATAATTTATTTGCTAGGGGCACCGGGGAGAGCAGGGGAATATTTACGAGCCAAAGCAAATCCAAGAGGTATGTCTCGGCGGGCGCACCGTCTAACCCGGGAGCGCTGCAACGCGATCCCCGCCTCCGGCGCCGAGGGAGAGAGGTCCCCTCCTCGGGAGCCCGGCCGGAGCGGGACCATCGCTGCCCCAGGGGACCCCCTGCGCCGCCGGGGCGGCTCCGGGACGCCAGCACAGCCAGGGACCGAGTTAGCAGCACCAAAAAAATCCCAATCACCACTTATTTTTGCCAGCTCTGAGGGCGGCTTCGCTGCTCCTCGCGGCACTCAGCACCCTGGGAACATGGTGTTCCCAAGGAGAGAGCCAGGAGGGAGCAGCTCAGCACCTTGATTTGAGGCGCTTAATGCTCCTCCGGATAAGAGCTGTGCACTGTGATCCCGGCCAGCACCGACCTCCAGCCCCCGGCATTCCCATGGATCTGCTCCATTCCGGTTTCTGTAGACGTGGCCCCATGCCAAAGACTTACTTGGAAAAGCAGAGGAAGGCTCCAGCAAGGGCAGAAAGGGTAATTCCTTGAAATTCGCTCTTTGGGGAAAGCATCTGGAGCTGCTGGAAATCCCTTTCCTGGAAGCTGAGGCGCAAAGCGCCGCTCCCCCGCACCGGCAGCGGGAGGGATGCCAGGACCCACGTCCCTGGGGCCCGCGGGCGCAGCCCCCTCCCGCGTCCCCGATGCCCGCGGCACCTTCTCACGAGGACCGGCCCCGGGGCTGGCGCGGATGGGAAAGGCAGAAAGCAGCTCAGGGCCACGCGGCCTGGCACCCCGGGAAGCTCCGTGCGTGTCCACAGCGGCAGCCTGCGCCACCAGCAGCAAATCTGAAACCAGCTCATGGCTGGGAAAGTCATGAACTTATGAAAAGGGGAAAAAAAAATAAAACCTTTTTTTTTTTTTAATCCCTCTAAAATAGCATTGTGTGCCTGTGTCCTAACCCCCAGGAACCACAGGCCGAGAGATCAAACCTTATTTCTCCAGGGACTGATACGGCCATTTAGTATCAATTTTCCATCCGACTGCTCCTTTTTAGGAATTGTTTCTCTCACTCCAGAAAACGAGCGCTCCCAGGGAGCCCCGGAGCGCAGGGAGCGCGGGCTGTGCGTGGCCGTGCTCTGCGCGAGACGGGAAAGGCAACGGGGGACGCAAGGAGGCTTAAACGGGACGCCCAGCGCCATGGCATCCGACACGCACCTGGGAGAGGAGACTTCTGCGTCAAAGCCCAGCAGCCCTCAGCGCCCCCGCGCCGGTGACGCCCTGGGAGCAGGTCTCGACGGCACCGCGCGGCTCCCCGGCACCGCGCTCCCCGTGCGGGCTGCAAGGGGACGGAGGTCAAGGAGGATCTCCGCAACACCGGGCGCCTTTCGGGCGGGCTGGGGCTCAGCCAAGGCGGCCGGCGGCCGCGCTGGCAAAACAGGGAGGGCAGCCGAGGGCCGGGGCCGCCGGCACCGCCACGCCGGCGCTGCGGCGGCAAGGGGAGGGCTCGAGCAGGGCAGATCCCCCCCGCCCGGCGAGGGGGGGACGGGCTGCACCCCCTGCTTGCAGCAGCGGCAGGGAGGGGTGTTTTAAGGTGCGTGCACCCGGCTGGGACCCGAGTCCCCGCACCGCGACACAGGAGCGGCATCCAGGCCGAGAGCCGGATGCRTTTCTGCCCTGAAGACACACTGGAGCTTTCCGAGGAGCCCAGGCGGTGGGAACAGCCCCAGGGCGCAGCGCCTCAATTCAGCGCCCCCAGGCAGGTTCGGGGGTGCCGAGCCAGCGGCCGGGCTGCGCTGGGCCAGCGGGCGCTGCAGCTCTGCCCTGAAACGAGCCAGCAAACGCACGTGCCACCAGCCAGAGACACCGCGGGGCTGCTGCCTCCGAGGCACGTGCCGGCCTCGCCTGCGGCCGGGATTCGGGCCCGACAGGGCCAAATCTCAGCTGGAATTTGGCACCGACCTCCCCGCTGCGCTTGCACAGATRCACCTCCTTGAGCCAGGTGGCCAGCTCGGAGCAGATCGGAAACACGCTGCGCACACGTACAGGAGCCTTAGGGGAGATCAGTGCGAGAGCTGCCAGCAGCCCAGCGCCCGGCTGTCCTTCCCTGGCGGGGAAAAAACAAGAGCAGCCTGGTGCAGAGGCCGTGCAACAGCTCACACACGTAACTGAGAGCTGCAGCAGGCTGACAGGCCCCCCCAAAGGCCAGGACCGATCAGCAGAGGGCACAAAATTAAAGTCACCCTTCACAAGGGACCACAACCACAGGAAGGCAGAACATGCCATGTCCCCTCAGCCTCAGGGGTAAGAGAGCAGCAGCCTTCCATCCCACCTTTCAACACAGGCAAAAAAAAAATCTTCAGGAGTCAAAACATGGTAGTTCCCTTCCCAGAGAGCAGCCCCAGGGCTTCCTCTCTCACTCACCATCCTGCGCCGCTGGAGGATTTTGCCGCTGTTGCAAGTTCACGGGCTCCCTGTGCATGGGGACCTGGAGGCACAGGCTGCACACGCTCAGGAAGAAACCGGGACGTGGGGAAGCAGAGCAGCCACACACCACAGCAGGAGCAAGGGGAGACCTGCACCCACGTCAGGGCTGGGACTCGCGCTGCAAGCTCAGCCCCAAGCCTGGCGCAGCTGCTGGGGTTTAACCCCGCTCGCCCACGGCACGCACCCGGTGGCACTCGGGAGGTGCGTGGGCACAGGTGGAGGCGGTAAAGCAGATGCAAATCATGGTGCAGGAGGGTCGGAGGAGGATCAACCTCTCGCCGTGTCCTGCTGCCCTGTCCTGGGGAGGACGGCTGGGCCGGGGGTCCTCCGAGGAGCGGGGCGGTGGGACAGAGCTGGGGAAAGGGAACGGGGACAGCTCACGGCCTGTGTTTCTACAGGGAAGGGGTAAACCGTCCCTTTCCCGGGCACGCCAGGGGTGATGCCCACGGATGCGCGGGAAAGGCTGCAAGGACAGCTCTGCTTGGCCGTGTCCTCGGGGCCACGCAGGACTGTCCATTCCCGCTTTGTGGCCCAGGGCGGGCTGTGGTGGACCCCCAGGTCTTCCCCTGCTAGGTTGTCTGGATGAGGAGGTCCAAACCCAGGCGCGAGCCCTCTCTGGATGTGGGGGGCTGCACTGTCCCACTTCCAGCCCCCTGCGCTCGCCACGAGCGGTGGATGCACAACCTGTTTCAGCGAGCAGCCTCCCAAGGCTCTCCACAGGCACACGAGACTGCTGCAATAATTACCGAGCTCGTTTAGGCCAATTAAAGCCCTTGGGAGAACGTAAATGACTTTAACCTAGAGCAGAGGAGAGAGAGAGGCTGCTGCTGCGCCAACCCGCGAGCACATGGCAGCGAGGGCAGCGGCTGTGCTGTGCCCGTGCTCAGGGCCGCGACGGTCCAATTGCCAGGGAACACAATGTACGCGGATAAAAGGAGAGGGAATTGGCAAGGGAGAACGAGTCAGGGCCAGGAAAGGAGCAGGGGGTTATGAGAAGCATTTTAAAATGAATTGGAAACTTTGCAGGCGGCCAACAAGGTGACTGAAGCACGGGAGAAATACAATCAGAGCGCTCCGAGCCGATGAATAACCATATTGCGGCGCTGCCGACCAGCTGCGGCCGCATCCGCGTGTGCCGGGAGCCAGGCCGATCAATCCAGCCTGACAGCAGCACCCCGGGGCCGGCCGGGGCCGCCGAGGGGAGAAAGCGGCTTAATGGCCTGGCGAGGCTTCTTTCATTGATCCGGGACCTTGTTAGCGTGCCGTCACCGCCGGGGCACGTCTCGCGTGGGGCCTGCCTCGGTTTCCCCGTCCCACGCTGGGGACCGGGCTCTCGCTCGCAGGGGCGCACGGAGATTACGGAGCGGGTTAGACGTGCACGAGCATCTCGCGGACGTGCAAACGCCCTCCCTGCCTGGGGTGCCCGGGGGGGGGGCTAGCGGCCGCCCGAGGCCCCGGCTGGCTCCTCCGGGGGCCCCGGGCCGGGCGGGCCTCGGGCCCCTTCCCCTTCCCTGCC